>NC_064414.1:36505000-36697500 GCF_023375975.1 Astyanax mexicanus | reverse complement strand
TGTGATACAATTTGAAATAACAAAGAGCAATGAGCTCACACACATAAATTGTCTAAAATCATTTACTACTTTGTAGAACTTCCTACAATAGGGTTGTTTATAGTGATCTGAATTGTCACAGCGAGGGAATATTAAACAGGAAACAATTTTGGCACAGCTCCAGTGCTTTTTTCTCCAACTTTTTACGAATGGTATTGTGGGATCTGTAGTAGTTTTTGGAGTACTGCTATAGTAGTAACTGTAGTCTTGTTTGTCCCCACTACTGCCTTGTGTGTAAAGAGAGTGTAGAGACTCTTTCTTTATTCTTTATTACTCACTGTTCTCACATTTAGATTTGAAACAACTGACAATATGACAATATGACAGTATTTCACAAATAGTCTGGCTATTAACAACTTATTTCAATTCATAAAATCATAACATTTACACTTCACTACTTAACTCTACAGCCTATATTAACAACCTCAGGGAAGCATAGTGTGGCACTGGTTGAAATAATCAAGTTTTTTTTTTTTTTTCCCGTTGCACCATCCTAATGCATGTTAGGGAATCAATAACAGACAGGGTTTAGTGAAGAGCAACCAGAGGTGAAGGTAAAGCAATTAGAAGCCTCTCTGCATCAGATTTTCAACCACTAGGGGGTGCACTAGCTATGTCTGGAACAGAAAGAGTGTAATTTATCAGAATAAAATGTTGGACATATAATTCTTTTATATAAAATGACAGTGAAAATGTTTTTTTAAGTGGTTGTAGATAAGAGTTGTCTTGCTTCCTAAAGTTCTGCATTGCAAGTCAAACACGTCCTTCCTGAAACACAGATTAGATATTCGAGTCTTCATATGCGAAAAACAAGCATTAAACCATAAAGAAAATGGGAAAATCCTTTTATTTCACCTTTTATTACTAAGGAACTTGACTTTTCTCTTGACAAAAACCTTACTAGTACCAGTATAAAAAAGTCCTATTTTTAATAAATGTTTTTAAATACTAATAACACAAATTCAACCGGGGGATTACACAGACCAGATAACATTAGTTTGCTAGTTCTTTAACAGTTGTTAAAGCTGATGTCCGTAAATTTTGGGATTTAGGGCCCTCTCTGGTGAGAATGGGTAATTGCACCGAGCATGCGGAAGAATCATTTTAAACTGAGCGGGTGTGATGCGGTCTCCTTTCAGAGCGAATGAATCCGATTCCAGGTTATGTTCAGAAACGTCACTTCAACTACACACTTTGTTTTTACTATGGGTGAATGAGCTACTGAGCTCTGAGTTTCCCCTTCTGAAGTCTCCATTGCTCCACCAGCCGCTCACGTTTGGTAAAACTGAGCCAGATCCTCTTTTAGAGGCTGTTTATTTGATCCCTTTTCCACTCAGAAATGCATCTGCTTTCAGTTTAGAAACAAAATAATACAGACTGCCACTTTAAAGTGAGCCTAGGTGATTACCAGCCTTCTGTAAAGTGAGGCCAACTTTATCAAACTTTTTCATTGTTAAGCCACAACAACAATAGTTTTGGTATCAGAATACCAATCTTAACTAGCTTTTAAGATTTATTCAGTGAAGAATTCACCTCATGTCACACCATGTTAAACTTTTAGTTTCCTGTCAAACTTTTTTTAAATTAAGCTATAGCTAGAAATAATGCACTAACCTTTTTTTTTTTTACAAACTTATGTATAACTGCTGCAACTCAGGGCCAGTATTGGAACTGTCAGAGCTCATCACTGGAGTTTTAATACTACTGTAGGCTACTGTAAGGTCTGTAAGAGGCCTGCTCAGTACTGTCCAAATAAACAGACTGGACTGTATAACCAGTGCTAGCTATGAATAGCTGTCCATGGCCAGCGGCAAGCCTGGCAAAGCTGGGTTTATCATGCCTGAAGAGCAGGAGAAATGCAGACAAACAGGGAGCTCGGTGCCCCCTCTGCCACTCTGCTGGCTGCTCAGTCCACTTAACGCACACTGCAGGCTGACTAATTACCATGGGGCTCTCTGTGCTATTGCCCCCCCCCACACACACACACACTACAACACACCCTTCCAACCCCCCGGCCGAGCTCAGCACACCCCCACATCCCCTGCGGGCATGTGACACGCTGACAGTAATCTCCCTGTGACAGCGCTTGGACGTGCCGTCATTAAGCCGTCCATGTTATTGAGATGATAGCCCTGAGAATGTGGCCACCGTGCCAAAGAGAGTGAGCTGTGAGCTCTTCCTCTGCGGCTGAAAGACAATGAGACAGAGTGACAGCGCACCCCTTTCCCTGCGAGCCATACCATCTTCAAACTGCTCTAATCCATGCCTTTCAATGCACCGCAAGGGATATTCTACCGTCTGCACGTTGGATTTAATTAAATATAAAACTGAGTTAAATATATCTCTTTTCTGAGAGAATGCATAAAAAAACGCTTTTTTTCTTGAGCTCGCACCAAGACAAGATATGGGTTTGGACAAGCCGGCGTGATTTAGGCGCGCAGGAGTGCTTGCATGTGTCCAAGCGCACCATAAATAAAAAAAATAAAATATATAAAAAAGGAATCCACATCCTTCCTGCGAAAAAGAAGAAGAACAGTACGATCAGAAGTGAGAAAAAGAAAGAGGAGTATAAAAAGACTAAAAGAGGAGAAAAAAGTTTCCTCCCCCTCCTCTCTTCTCTCCTCTTCTCCTCTCTCTGTCTCGGAGTGGCCTGACAGGGGAACAGATGGCAATTTAAGCGGAGAATTTATGAGCGCCACAATCTTAATGTTGCATAAAGAAAAGAAAAAGACTCGCATCAAACCCACTGACAAATGTACTTGCTAATATTAATGCACTCCTCATTCATCCAATATGCTTCCTAATTGCTTTTCTGTACACAGTAATATGGCACCTGCTGCTCAGCCCTTGCTCCGGCGTTGGGGAACGAGGCACGGGCGGCCGGCGCCACCGGCCCTCTCTCGCCGTGATGGATGCAGGGCCGTGCATCACACACCGCGCCTGTCAGCCAGCGTAATTAAAATTTTAGACTTACAGCAAAAGAGAGAGAGCGAGAGAGAGAGCAGGGGAGAGAGAGAGAAAGAGAGAAAGAGAGGGAGAGAAAAAGGAGGGAGGGGGGGCAAGGAGCGGTAAACAATCAGCACACAAACACGGCCACTGCTCAGAGCCATCTTTACAATTAAAGCGCTCGCCCCGTACGCCTCTAGAGCAAACGCACACACACAAACACGCACACACACACACACACACACACACACACACACACACTCACACACAAACTCTCGCACACATCCTCAAACTGCTCCCAAACTGCTAAAATAGGAACTTAAATAATATTTTTTTTAAAAATCAAATCAAAAGGCATACATGGTTACCATTAAAAATGTGCAACATTTCAAATCAGGGTTCATAGACATTTTAACCAATACATTTCCATAGTGCTGAGCAAAATGGCCAAAAATGCATATCAAAGTATTTTTCAAGATTCTGACGGTTTCACTGTATATTACAGTATTTTTACATATTTTTTTGTTTATTATTTTTTGCATGACTAGGCTTTAATATACTGTAGGTTTGTGAGTTACTGTACTGTTAGGAGTACATATAATATAAAACACCAAGGCTTTAAATTAAGGCTTATATTACTATTGGCTTCACTTTGTCCCACAAAATTAAACAATATATGAAGCACTTTATTAGCAGAAAAAAGCTGAAGAATTTAAACAATAGACCTTAAAAAGAGATATGCTAAAAACTTCCTTTACAAAATATTAAAAATGTTTTTAATAGTCCCATAAACACTATGAATGGACATAAAATACTCAATGTTTAAGTTTTCAAAGAGATACTTTTAAAAAGCTCTATTGCACAAGTAAGACACACGTTTAGCAGCGCCCTCTAGCGGTATGGCGGTATGAAAGAAACACATACCGGTTCTAGTTCCCCCCGTGGTATACTAAATGAACCGGTATACTGCTCAGTATTACATTTCTACGAATTTTAGTGACTTTTCATGTCTTCAAGGCAAATTTTCATGAGCATACGATTTTTAAAACATCAGTGCAGACATGAACAATAAAATGAAAAATCAAAAACTAAAACTATAGTAAAAATGTATATTATATAGTAGGTTATCTCAAATGAATGAGATAAAATCTTCAATAATAAAATGTGTGTCAAATTCTGAGAGCTCAATTGTGTTAAATTACTGACTAACGCTTTGTATGTATTTGTTAGCTCAAAAAAGATTTTCTTCACCGATAAACTGAAACACAAATATTTGTAGACCAAATTGTCAGGACTTCTCTAAAACTTTCTGGGTATTTTTTTTTTTTTTCAAAATTTATCTAGGCATGGAAACTACTATTTTCAAATTCAATGATTTCCCAGTTTTTTTTTTTTTGACCGTACAAACCCTGTCAAATATGCAAACCAGAGAATCAAATAATACACACTGAAATTAGTAACACTTACAAGAAGAGGTGGATACCTGAATGTCCATGTAAATCCTGCAATGTGAGCTTTTCTAGTTAACCCATCGGAAGAGCTGCTATAACTTTAAGAATAACTGCAAACTCGTATTACCCACATGCAGCAAACAGAGGGAGCTTTTCACAGTGCAGACTGTGCTCACATGACATAAAGAGGCTGGAGGTAGAGTGAGGTGCAGTGAGGTAGATTGAGGTGCACACACCAGATTGATATTGTAAAATTCGAAATAATCAAACATTACATTGTTTGTGTCCATATTGTGCTATCCTACCCTTTACTAAGCTCAGCTTTTCTCTCCAGTTTTAAAGAGAGCAAAAAAAAACACTCCTTTAACGAGGCCATTAATACTAATGACCAGAACTAACATCAGCCACAAAAATAAGAAGAAAAAAAAAAAACGTACATTATTACATACATCAGGGCTGTCTGTCTATTGGGAAGAAGACATTATGATACAGGGGTTACAATTCAATGTATCACAATATGATGTAATACAAGTACTGTAAGCAAGGAGATATACTGCAAGTGTTTAAATATTTTTTTTGGAAAACTGTCAATATAAAAACTAATTTATAAATCATATTTATACAATCTGAGTAATACATATATCTATCTGAATAAAATAAAAGTTTTTACACTGTCATATTAGTAGGGGGTTATGGGAGAGTGATATGCCCCTAAAATAATATCACAATATTTCATGGTATTTTTGCTATAAAGATACTCTTGCCGATATGAAAAAATAATTTCAAGAATACACTACTGCAAAAATATATAAATTAAATGTTATTATTGCATACAATATGATATGGCACACCCCTAACTAAGATATATATAAAAAAAAAATACAAGAATTTTATCAGATTTGTAACAGTCAATAATCCAGAATGTCATGATACTAATAATAATGCACTCTAAATATTTTAATTTATCCAGGATTAAAGTAAAATAAATGATACTGTACAGATATAATCTGCTTCTAGTAGATATATAATGGGGAAATGAGAACAGTGTGATTTTTTTCTTTTGCTAAAAACAGCAAAAAAAAGGTACAGGTAGTACCCCGATGAGAAAATTAGGGGTAGGTGATATGGCACGATATTTCAGGGTATGATATTGTTCACGATATTCAAAAATGTTGGTGATATTATCGCGTACAATACAATATGACACACCCCTAGTGGAAGGGTACAAAAGGAACCACTATCTAAAACCAAACTAAGAATTTAAAATCAATACTGTGTTCCTAAAAAAATCAAATACAGGAACGCGTACAAGAGTACATAAAACACACACTCCTTTAACGAGGCCATTAATACTGATCATTAATACTGACCAAAACTAACATTAGCCATCACATATATATAAAAAAAATCTTCCTTTGCTTCTTTGCCTCTTTCTCTTTACAGCAGCAATTGATTCCTCTGACATTTCCTGAATCAGGCCTCATAGTTAATATGTGGAATTGCACCTTGTGCAGAGTCATTTGGGATCATGTGAGCGACTCCCTATAGCTCCTGTCATTAACTCTATAACAGCTGGTGTTAAATGCACTAAATTGTAATATAATGAGCATGTGAATTGCAGGCAATTACAGAGTTAAATTGAATAAATCCTTAGAGCAATAAATTGTCCTTTCTTTTTACATCAGGCTTAATTGACGCGCAATCTTATGAAGCCCTGTGCACACCATTTACAAAATACAATATAACAACATACTTTTTTTTCTCCACAGAAATAATTCAGGTGCTGTAGAGATAAATATATACATATATATTGATTGTTTGAGTTTTAATATTCTATGTAATGCCAGGTGTGCCAGGTGTGTCTGAATAACCCCATAATAATTTACTTGTATGTATTAAAAATGGAGTGTATTTGCGTTAATATTAAAGACAACACCTAAGTGGATTATGTGCAGACCTTAATACTGAATATGACTTCTAATAAAATTGTATTTCCTATGTGTAAATATATAATTATAATATATTGTGTTTTCATTAAAAAAAGTTAGCCTGTGTTCACTGATGAAATGCAGGCTTTTGACCACTATAATTGTAAAGAAGAAGAAAAGAAGAAGAAGAAATCTATTGCTTTCACTGTGCTTCAATGTACACATTTATAGACTTACTGTGGGGGGCTGCTTGTAAAGTGAGACTGTACAGAAATAGAGAAACTGTCCACAAAGTGAAAGAGACTGCATGGAGAGACTCTTTCAGATAGACTGCATTGAGAGAGAGAAAGAGAGAGAGAAAGAAAAACTACAGCCAGTGCACCGGGAGAGACTGTACAGAGGCATAGGGACCGCACTGTGAGAACAGAGACAGAGAAAGAGTACAGATTGAAAAGGACAGCACAATTAGAAAGACTGCACACAAAAGGACTGTTCAAAGATACGTGATGCACAGAGGGAGAAAGAGACTGTACAGAACGATTAAGAGACTGCCCAGAGACAGACTATACAGAGAAGGAACCCTGTGAGAGACTGCACTAAATGGTAAACAGACTGTATAAAAGAGAGAGAGAGAGAGACTGCACAGAATGATAGAGAGACTGTCTAAAGATAGACTGTTTAGATAAAGACTGAACAGAAAGGATGACTGTACAAAATAACAGAAAGACTGCCAAGAAAGAGACTGAACATAATGAACAAGAGACTGTAAGAAAAAGAAAGATTGTACAGAATAACATAGACACTGCCAGGAAAAAGACAGACTAAACAAAATGCAAAAGAGACTGTAAGAAAAAGAAAGACTGTACAGAATAACAAAGGCACTACCAAAAAAGAAACTGACTAAACAGAATAACGGAGACTGTAAAAAAAGTGATGGAGACTGTACAAAATGACAGAGCCTGTAAAGAAATTTGAGGGAGACTTTCCAGAGAGAGACTGTTTAGATAAAGGATGACTGTACAGAGTAATAGAAAGATTGCCAAAAAAGAGACTGTCTGAAAATAAGGAAAAAGAGACTGTAAGAAAATTAAAGACAGAATTGTACAGATTGTACAGAATAACACAGACACTGTCAAGAAAGATACTGACTAAACAGAATGACAGAGATTGTAAAAAGAGTGATGGATACTGTACAGACTGACAGAGCCTGCCCAGAGAAGGGACCTGTCCAGAATAATAGACTGCCCTGTGAGAGACTGCCTAGAATGATAGACAGCTGAGAGACAGTTTACAAAGAGAGATAGTTTACATAGACTGGCCAGAAAGGGAGACTGTACAGAAATAGTGTCAAAATGGTATACAGACTGTAGAGAAGAGACTGCCCTGAGAGAGAGACTGCACAGAATGATAAAGAGATAGTTTACATAGACTGGCCAGAAAGGGAGACTGTATAGAAATATTGTCAAAATGGTATACAGACTGTAGAGAAGAGACTTCCCTGAGAGAGAGACTGCACAGAATGATAGAGAGACAGTTTACATAGAGAGATAGTTTACATAGACTGGCCAGAAAGGGAGACTGTACAGAAATACTGTCAAAAAAGAGAGGCACTGAACATAATGAAAAAGAGACTGTAAGAAAAGAAAGACTGTACAGAATGACAAAAAATAGACAGACTAAACAGAATGACAGAGACTTTCCTGAGTCAGCACAGAGAGATGGGAGGGAAAAAGAAGGAGAGGGAGAGAAAGAGACACCCCACACACACAGACACAGAGAAAGAGATAGAGAGACAGAGCGAGAGGGGGACAGAAAGAGAGAGAGAGAGAGAGTTGAGACTTGTAGACGGTTCTCTGGCTCCGGCTGCTTAAAAGGGAGTAACTCTGTTATGCGTGTAATGGGGGGTGTTGTGCACCTGAAGGCACATGTCAACATGGGATCCCAAGAGCTGGCAGCAGCCAAGGGCCTCAGCTCTACACATCTGCTCTGCCCATTTCCAGTGGGCAACCTGCGCATGCGCACACCACACCTCCCAACGCATTTACACACACCCGCGCCTACTTAAACCCCCTCCCACCCTAAACGCACACGTAAACCAATGTGCGCACCCACACACACACATACACACACAATCTGTTTTACAAATAGCTCTTGCTAATGCTTTTCTCATTAACTACATGTCAGACAAAAGTCTGAAGTTTCTCTCACTCTCACACACACAGATTCACACACACAGACACAGAATCTCACACACACACACACACACACACACACACACACACACACACACAGTGAGCTCAGTGATTTGTTAAAGCTCCGTTAACGTGTACATAGCCGGTGTTCGCTTGGTTGCGGTTCTTAAATTTCCTCGGCACCTGAAAAGCCCGGCCCACAGCAGTTAAGCGCGTAAAGAGTCAGGGAAGCTCGCGTGCGCCGCATTCACGCCGCCGTACAGACAGTATTTAACGCAGCATGGGCACTCGCACGAGAGCCTCAACACCTTCCATTACCGCACTCATCCACGCGATTGGCGTCGCGAGACAGCTGCAACTTCCTCCCGGAGTTTTTCCCCCCTGCTTGTTTCTTTTTGTTTGTTTTTTTTTTTTTGCTTTTGTTTTTTTTTTTTGCTCGTCACAGGCAGCTCTCGCGCTCAATGTCACCACGATTCCGCAGCACTCGCGCGGGTCGGCCCAGGGCCTCCTGGAGCCAGGTAATAATTGGGCTGTATTTTATGGTTTGTGTATTTTAAGATTGTGAGAAATGGCTCCACTGAATAAATCATTCATACATTTAGAGTGATTACCGGAGCGGGAAGTGGGAAGCTGGATCACCCAAGATAGATTACCCATAATGCATTTCAAGAAGGCAACTAATTAGCAGAAGAAAGGTCAAGTAAAACCAGAAAGTGATTAGAGAGAGGAGACAGAAAAAAGAAGAGAGAGAGAGAGAGAGAGAGAGAGAGAAAGGAGGAGATGAGAGAACAAGGCAGAGAGAGAAAAAGAAAGAGAGAGAGAGAGAGAGAGAGAGAGAGCTTGCACATACTGCCATACATTTAGTCACTTTTGGAATGTTGCCAAATGCCTATTTTTTTTTTCCTCCTCCTGCCACTGTAACTGAAAGCGGTTGCTTCAATATTTAATGAAATGCTTATGTTGCGGCACCTGGACACATCCGCAGTTACGGTGAACTGTTGCCTCCCAAGTGGGTCATTACTGTAGCCATTTGCAAAGGGCGCAGGCCTCTCTCTGCCCGCAATGATGCCAGTCTTCAGGAATCTGCTGCAAAACAGCGGGGGGACAGTGGGGGCTGTGCGGCTGCTCATCTACAGGGAGGACAGAGTAGAGGGTGAAAAACAAGCTGTGGAGGGGGAAAAAAAGAGAGAGAGAGAGAGAGAAAGAGAGAGAGAACAGAAAAAAAAAAAACGAAACCTACAGCACAACACCGCACCCGGGGCAAAGCTACTCCCACGGAGCCCGGCTACAGCAAAGCCTGCAGCCAGACTCCTGCTAGCAGCGACACCCAGAGATTACAGCTCCGCACAGACACAGCTGCTCTGCGCTCTGGACTCTTCTTCTCCTGTTTCTCCTCCTGCACAGTGCTCAACAACATTAAAAGACTCAGGTTCGCATTTGCATCTTAGCCCCTCGTACCCCCCCTCCAACCCCACCCCTTAATGATCCAATGCATCAATACCATCAGCCATCAACGGGGAGCAGATGTCCTACGTTAGCGCATTCTTCTCCGGGGCTGGGAGCGGCGCTTTAAAAAGCATTAGTCTGTGCAGTCCTGGCTGGATGGCTCACCGTGGCCTGCCATGCGCTTCTACAGGCAGGTGATCCCAGGGCCTAATGGAATTTAATTACTCCAGCCACATTAATCATGCCTACAGTGGAGCACCCACTATTTTATCACCACTCTTAGGGGTTATTAGTACAAATACACTGTCAAACCGCATTATGTGAGCGGCATTTTAGGTGCCATCCCTCGCACATTTATTAAAATCCATATCAATATCCATCGCCGGACGCTTTCCTCAAACTCGCGCGCGTGTGTTAAGAGCTTCTGATAAAGTTTCCTGCCAGCAGGTGACTGCAGCCTGTAAAAGTTTCAGTTCATTAATTTCGTCCCGCCACGTCTGCCCATCGCCGGGCGACTGATGGGATGAGACTGGCAAGGACAGCCGTGGCAGGGCTTAAAGACAACACTCGGAAAGGCATTAACACGGTGCGGTGTAAAGAGCATTAGTCAGTTCACGCCATTAGCGACAGTCTAAAGGTGAAGATCTTCTTCCTGTTGCCTTTTAGCTCTCCCAGTGTAGTACTGCGTATTAGATAATGCCCCATAGTTAATGTTTAAGAGCTAAGTAATGACTGGTGAAACCACAGCAGCGCTCCTATACACAAAGCAGCAGATAATCTATCCCTGCGCATTTAAAGCAATTTAGGCTTGAAAAAAAAAAAAGAAAAAGAAAAAGAAAATGTATGACTGCAACCCATGAATTGTTTTGTTGTTAATTAATCTAATAAATCACGTATTTATTATTCTTGATTAAAATAATTTAAATGTAATAATAAAAATACAGCCCAAATACCACTTAAAAATGAGTTTCTTTGATTTTACCAAACTGAAAACCTCTGGAATACAATCAAGAGGAAGAAGGATGATCACAAGCCATCAAACCAAACTAAACTGCTTGCATTTTTGCACCAGGAGTGGCATAAAGTTATCCAAAAGCAGTGTGTAAGACTGGTTGAGGATAACATGCCAAGATGCATAAAAACTGTGATTAAAAACCAGGGTTATTCCACCAAATATTGATTTCGGAACTCTTTCTGAAAACTTTATGAATATGAACTTGTTTTCATTGCATTATTTGAGGTCTGAAAGCTCTGCATCTTTTTTGTTATTTCTGTCATTTATCATTTTCTGCAAATAAATGCTCTAAATTACAATATTTTTTTGGAATTTGGGAGAATTGTTATCCGTAGTTTATAGAATAAAACAATAATGATCATTTTACTCAAACATATACCTATAAATAGCAAAATCAAAGAAACTGATTCAGAAATGGAAGTGTCATTTAACTAGTCATATAATTTTTCCCAAAGTTGTATATAATTAATCATAATATTTTATTATTTTATTTTTCAATCATTTTATTTTAAAACAGTACTGACTTAAGGGCATAATTATTATTATTATTATTATTATTATTATTATTATTATTATTATTATTATTATTATTATTATTATAAAAGCATACATTTTATTATATATTTTTTCTTTTAAATTGAAAGCAGTAAAGTGGGGAGAGAACAGAATATCCTAAATAATGGTATCAGTATCCTGGAACAACCATCTCTGAAATGTCTAATATATTAATTTTAATATGAATAGTGGTCTGGTAGGTTTATTGGAAGTAACGCCTCTACATTTTGACAGTATTTCATAAATTAACAAAATTAACAAAACAATATGCTCACATTTGCACACACCAATTTAATTACACTGAGCTGCATTAAAAGTATTCTGCATTAAAAGTACCACATGCTATGTGCAATTACACACTCTCACCAGAGAGGTCCCCCCCCCCAAAAAAAAAAAAAAAAAAACATATGGACTTTTGCTTTAAGCAAATTCTGTTTCAGGTATCAAGTATTCAAGTATCAATATGTTTCCTTAAATACTGCATCTAAAACTTAAAATAAATGGTTAATACAAATAATTATATTTAGCTAAGGTAATCACTGACAAATGTATTTTTGCAACAATATTGTGCAAGAAAACAATATTCAAACCTCAGATTTACAGGCTGTTGCAACAGGCCATTAAAGTAAAGGGAGAAATATAAAATCGCAGAATATCAATGTTAGATAACACATGGTACATGTTATGTTACCATAACAGAAATAACTTTTAACATGCGGCGATGAAGACACAGCATTTACTGTACACTGCTTTTATACTGCTGTCTTAATAAAGCACCTTGGGATGCTTTATCTTTGTCTATAGTCACAGCTTACTCTCCAGAAAAATCTTCTGATCTTATGATAACATAACTCTTTTTACACTATTTAGTGTAGTAGTGTGCAGTTTGGGACATAGCCCCTGTTGTCAGTGGTTTCAGTAATCTTTCCGATTCATTTACACACCTCATGCAAGTATACATATTTCCATAATCTGCTGTTTACTACATCAACAAGTTGCTCAAGCCCCTCTTTTCTAAACCAACCACTTCTTTATGACCTTTAGTCACCCCCCACCCCACCCCACCTTGTTTTCCACACTCAGGTACAAAGTGCAAATTATAGAGTCAAATATAAAGACAGGACAGAAAAACAGAAAAATAGCATGTGACTAATCATTAAGTGCTTAAATGTTTCAGATTACACCGCTGCAAGAAAATCAACTGGAGAGGCATCACATTCGCACATCTGCATAGAGCTATAAAATATCCTGCTGTAAATTAACTCGCACTCATTCCAAAAGAGCAACTGAGATCAAACTTAAACCTCACACGTTTATTCTTTCCCAAACTCATTCACCCATGGACCAGGTGCTGGTTTTTCCTCTGTTTTAATTATTAGTTCTAGCCATGAAATAAAAATCAATAAGCGGATTCCCCGGCCCCTCGTTATCCTGTTGCGTGTATTTTATAGTAAAATAAAACGGCACAATAATAAAGTGTGGAATTTCAGCCCCGCTGCTCTGGATACTCAAAGGTCAGGGAAATTAATTTTACTGACTGTAGAGGGGGGGATGAGGGACAAGGAAAAAAAAAAAGAAAGGAGTGAAACCACAATAAAACTCATGTAATATGAAACATTTCGGCAGCAGGTATTTCACCATTCATCCTGTCCTTTATAATCTTCAGCTTCTGCCCTTTGTAGAGCCCAGTTTGACCAGTTGCCAAACACAGAGTTTTACACATTGACTTACAGCAGTGACTACTAAAGGAATCTGCAGGCTTTTACTTGGACTTTTGTACAGCAAATGAAATGCAGGAGGTTCACGCTGTGAATCTTTTTTTTTTACATTTTTTTTCGTACTAGTGTTTTCTTTCTTTTCTCCACGACAACCATCAATTTTAGACCGCTTTAACTTTGAAATCCCAGACAAGCGTATGGCTGTAGAGCAATTCATATATATCACTGGAATGATTTTACCGTAGAAGATCCTCCAAAAACAACCAATGAGGATTCAAATCCAATCAATCTCGTGATTTTGGGCAAGTTTGTTGTTTTCTACGTGTAAAACGGCCAGTGCTGCTGTGCACAACCGAAGCACAAAGGATTATTGAGTCCAACATAAAATATGGCTGCATTGGAAGCGGCGTACGCACAGAGGAAGCGTGGTGAGCATCAATGCGAGGGCCTTCAGCTCTACTTTGATGTGGATACACCTATCAATGAAACAAATAATGTGATCTGGATCTGAAACGTAGTTAGCCATCTTGCAATCAGTAAACTGAGCTGGGCTTAGCCCGTGGCGTCTGCAGGAACGAGATGGGTGCTTCTGACGGGAAAAAAAAGTGGATGAAGAGAAAGACGTGAAGACTCAGGCTCAGGGCTATATGGTTGGGATTATTGGTGCATGTGCGTCTGACGGAGTGTGCGTTGGGTGGGTGGAGGTTGGTGGTGGTAGTGGTGTTGAAGGGGGGGGGGGTTGGGGGGGTTGGTGACATATACACACACATACACACAAACACACACACACACACAAACACACACAGCAGAGGATTTTGAGTGGTGGAACCCTCTGGATCTCTGCCACTCATCTGGCCACCTTCCTAACCAGGGCAGAAAATCAAACAAGTAGGAAAGAATTAAATAAAAGCGAGGAAGAAAAATGATTTCTTATAAATAGCAGAGTTCGCCAGAAGGCATAGGAAATGAGAGCAGTGAGGCGCGGGAGAGGAGCCTGAGCTTGACACGGGTCTTAAAATTGAGAGGGGGCGGAATCAGGGACCTACTGCGCAAAATGGCTCCAACCAAAGCAAGGATTAGTGTTCCTGCCTCCACGGCCAAGATTCTCCAGAACAACTAATCACCTTCAAGTTCTCTCCTTTTCTTTTTTTCTCTCTCTCTCTCTCTCTCTCTCTTTCTTTCCCCCTCTCTCACTCAGTGCTCAGTCCTCTCTCTCACCACCTCCCCACTCCCCTTTAAAGTATCATTTCACCCCTCTCAGTCATTATAGCTAAAATTAAGCAGAGAATGTTCTGCCAGCGTCGATTAGACCCATCCCTGGCTCGGAGCTCGGTGAAGGGTGTTGTGTCAGTTTCAGCAGCAGGCAAAACCGCGCTCCACCACTAGCGGCATCGTCCACACAGGCAGGCTGGGAGAAAAAAGGCGAACAAAATCTGAGCTGTGCCATCTTACTGTCTCCGTCTCGCTCCTCTCTACCCTTGCAATCGCTGCGAATGCCGTGCAAAAGCTCGTAATGCTACCGACGAAAATGCTACGTTCTGATGCGGTGGAGAACAAATAACCAGCAGCCATTAGAAACAGCAAATGAGTCACCACACACACACACACACACACACACACACACACACAAAAAAAAAAGCTCCCAGACTGCTTTGTGTGAACGTGGGAACAGATGCCTAGCACTTTTTTTTTTCCCCGACTGAACAAGTGCAACACACGTTGAGCTATAAATAACAATTGACAATTTAGGTGCAAGTAAACATAAGACAATTAGACACACAGCGCGGTGTGATCCGCTTGTTTTTGCAACCGTACAAATGTTTAACAAATAAAAATGATTCTGAATTCATTTTGCAATAGAAAAAAGAAGGAGTTTGCATATCAGTCTATTGTGCATTCTAATCAACTAGCTTAATGAAACATAAGAAACAAGCAGTTCTTCGTTCTCTCTATTTAGAACAACACGAAACGTCCACATCAGCAAATTTTGCAAACAAATATTCACTCTGTAACCCAGTTACTGCGAAAGACACAGAAGAAAGAGAAACTAATGTGTAATTAGCTTCTTCCAGGGAAGCTTTAAAGCGTCATAGTTTTCTAGTTTTTTTTTTTTTTCGTCTTTCAGAAGTAGACTTAATCAGCTCCATGTAACATCCAGTTATATCATACCAGCATCGACAGGATTCATTAACAAACACCAGATAAAATAAAATGAGTAATCTAATCAAAGCAGGTCAAACTCTGCAGATCAACACATCAGTGTACAGTACCACATCTGAAAATTAATTTCAAATCAGATACAAAACAAGATGAAATCTACACTGCAATTCATGTAAAAGATAAAATTATTATTCTTTTCTTCTCCATTAGAAGAAAAATATTGTAATATTTTATTTGCCTTCAAGATGCAAATAAAACAGCCTATTACTAAAATACCCTCACTCTTGCTCTAGACTGTGAACTGTGAGGCTGAGAGAGTCAAATGAATCACACCACACTCGCAAATGACTGGCAAATATGCAAGTAATTTACCGTTAAATTCCGTAACAGGAAAGCCTAATTGTACAGCATGTCCAGCCTAATTGAATTGTGCTACATGTGCATTGCTGTTATGGAAATAAAAGTGACAGGAGTGATGAGGAGATTGAGAGCACACAGACTGAGAGCGAACAAGCACAAGATGGCAATCTGAAGAAATAGCAAGAAATAGCAAATGCAGTAATAAAATTAAATGAAAAAAATATAAATGTGTAGATATATTTCTATACAATAAACAAAATGTCAGGGAATCACTGCTGTATCTGGTAAAAGGTTCCCAAATGGTTGTAAATAGTGTGTCGTAGTGTGTGCTTAGTATGTCCTTAATTAATAAACTATAAAATAGCTTACTGTTAAATAAGAAAAAATTACAATTCGGCATCATAGTCAAATATTCTATTTACATTTTTTTTACATAATTCAAGCAGATTTATTACTAAAATTAAAAGAATAGTATCTAATGAAATTCTAGCTGAATTTTAAATGAATTATATTTTAATATTAATAATAAAAAACAATACTTTAGAATCTGGCTCATATATACAAAACTGCCCATTCTGCTGCCCAGTATTGGCTGTGTGGTTCTGTGCTCTCTTACTAAAGAGGCTCCCTCTGCTGGCCAGAAGATGAAGTGTGTAACTGACCCTGTCACTGCTTTTTGCAGTGGCCTCTGCCCAGGAACAAAGGCTGCACACTGTGCCAAATCTGAGCCTGTGTTTGTGTGTGTGTGTGTGTGGGTACAGAGTATATGCAGAGAATATAACTTACTCCCACTCACTCACAGACACACCCACATATATGCAGACACACATACACACGTATTTTAAAAAATGCTAAACAAAAAAAAACTCTCAGATTTCATTTTTGCTTTTTTTAACTACATGGAAACATTTATTAAAAAAAATGTCTAGGAAAGCTCTTGATCATCATGAGACAGCGGACAAACACAAAAAATGCAAACATAAAAAAACCCTCAGATTTCATGTTTTTTTTTTTATAAAACTAGTCTAGGAAAGCTTTTGAACATCATGAGACATTGGGCACATACTAAAAAGAGACTATATAGTCCACATGCGATAATCTAAGAAATTGCTATAACTGCACATTTTACTTTTTTTCTTTCGTCTGTGCACAGAAACGAGTGAAAATATGCAGCATTAAGCATGCCTGTGTTCTGTTATCACTGACACATATTCAGTAGGTTTGCTAATAAATGCTAAATCTCCTCTCTCTTTTTTGTTTCGCTCACCAAAGACAGTCAAATTCAATTAAATCCCCCTAAAACAAGAAGTGTCTAAATGTAAAAGAATCTTATCCGAGTGATCTTTGGCAGTGGCACAGAGAGTGGAGGCGTTCATTTCTCGGGAGACGGGGAACATTTAATGTCTCCTTTGTTTTTATTCCGCTGCCACCATGGCAAGGTCCTTTCATGAAGACACCATGACTGCGGAGAACTTCATTCCAGTGTGGAAAATCTCACAGATGTGACAACACCCTCCTTTGTTGCAGAGTGTGCGGACCGGCTTTGAACCGCTGACTGACGGCGCAGGGAAGCCGTTGCGAGCGCAAATGTAAATTATTGTTACTTACACGTTTAACCCGCCATCCACAATAGCGTGTGGGCTAAGCTGAGGAATTCTGAAATCATGTTGCCCTCTTTTGGCTGGCATGTGTGATTGCAGTGGGTTTAGTGGGGGAATCATTTGCTGGGCAGCAGTAATAATCAAGGCTTAGAAGACACGAGAGTGGTACAAGGTATTATAATAATAATAATAATAATAATAATTTACTATGTATATATTTATTTATTTATGAAATCTTAGAATGTAAATTTACCAACAATTTTTTCAATTACTGTATGTGTGCATCCTTCATGTCGTAAAAATGAAGCCAAATAAGCCACACAAATAAATAGAACTTAGACTGAATTTTTAGACATAAGATATTAGATATAAAGAAAATCAGCTTTGGCACTTATTCCAAATTAGTGACGACACACAAACACAGCACTTCAGCAAAAGCATTAAAAAGAATTAAGCACAATTAAATCAGGTTTACAAAGGTGACCCGGACCCTCTGAAAGCCTTACAGCTGCCCATTTTGGCCTCCCCACAGCAATCGAATTCTGCTGGATATTTCCCTCTCTGCACCCACTGTATTATCCCTTTGCTATTTCCATACTGGTTTCATACTCACTCACTCTCTCTCCCCCTCTCTCTCGCTCTGTCTCTCCTCGCTCCTCCTCAGACCTGCGGGTCACTCCAGCAGGAACAGGAAGTAGCCGTCCTCCATTGCAGCGCTCCTCACCTCTCCGTCAGTGTTTTTTTTCTCTCCCCTGCCACTCCCGCAAGCCCTCCGTTCTTTGATTTTTCCCCCCTCTTCTGCAAAGATAAGACACAAACCCTGGCAAATGTAACTCGCACTGTACATCCCTTTCAGCCTCCACACCTATCTGCTTTGCTTTCTCTTTTTTCATCCCTCTTTCTCCTCTCCGAGCTCGGCGAAAGAGAAGAGGTGGGTAGTTTATTCAGTAATCTCCAGAATGGCTGTTCTAAATAAAGACGCTCTTCAAATTCCATTATATGTCTAATGGTCTATCACTGAGGGAGCACTACAGATCTGATTTAAGCTCCGAACAATGCAGAAAGAAAAGGATAGGATGTACAAAAAAAAAAAGAAAAAGAAGAAGAAGAAGCATGCTGGCTGAGTCTGACAGACTTCACCAGTGAGGATTTTAAAGCATCATATTTCAAACAGTAGAAAAACATTCTTAAAAAAAAAAGGTGCGCAGCATTAAACGTACAATAATACAGTAGAGAAGATACAGATATAATATAGCTATTCTCTAATAAAGCACAATCATCAGTCATAAGCAGTGCTGCTCTGAGCTGAATCAATAGCGCCCGTGCAGCATGTTGCTACTCTCTGAAGTATAATAATTACTTACAGTGTTATTAATCTCTTCTTAATATGGCAGTCATGTGATAGTTAATTCAGCTTAGTTGAAATAAGTGAAAATAAGATCATCACAAATGCATCTCTCAAGGAAAATCCATAAAAAATAAAAATAAAAAAAAATAAGGTGGGAGGGGAGGGGTTTCCAATACCGTGTAAAAACGCACAAAAAAGCTCTAATTCTATCATGCATATCAACCAATATTTCTCTGCACTCATCTGACCAACATATATAAATATATAAATGACATTTCACTTTTTTCCCAACAAAACAGTATGGATTTTTATTTCCATGCAAACAATTTTAATAAAAAGCTATTGATGGGCTATTGATTGGGCAGCCCACGGGCACAGCTCATGGACCCAGTGCACTGCGATCATTATGTCCTGAACTCTAGGGTTCATTTTCACAGATTTGGTCAATACAAGCAGCATGTGCTTCTGGCCCTTTTTACTGACTCAGAGCGCCATTTTTGTTGGTGTGTGTTTGTTTGCTTGTTTTTTTTGTTTGTTGATACCCCCTTTCCTTAATCAAACTCTGATTGGTGATCTGTACTTCAGCATTCGAGCAGTGCAGCCTCCAACATTGGAGGACAGATCACAGAACTCTAAACTTAAGGTCAGATCAAATGTGTGTGTATAACGTTGATGATGCAGCAAAGACAGAGAGACAGGTCACAGTTTTGCTTCTTTATACACAGTAAAACCAATACAGCTTCAATCCAGTGAGAGACACACTTTGCCCCAAACAGTTCCAACAACTAGCCGATCAAACAGTGCGCTCAACTAAAAGCAGCACCGGCCAGAATAACAAATCTTAACGGTCACGGCTTGGAAATTTGTGCCGTCTCTGCAGTCTGAGTGCTCTGCTGACTTCTATCCAGGACGTCTCCTTCAGTGAAAATGTGAGCACTGTACTTTATAAGGTTATTTATCTCTCTGTCACTTTGTAAAATCTTTATTCTTGTGAACATATCTTTTAAATGTGAGTGCCACTGGAGTAATGGCAATAAAAGGTTGGAGGGAGATCAATGCAGAACGCATTACACTGCACCGCAGAGACTTGGCTTTAATAATCAAAAAATTGATCCATTAAGGTGAACCTAATTCCTTGGCAAAATGACAGAGGTGCTGTGTTTCTACATGTGGTTATGTGGAGAATCACAATATTTCACACAGCCACCCATATAATGATAAAAGTAAAGATAAAAAAAATAACCTCATTAAAATCAACAAAGATTCTGCTTTATTTATCTGTGCTGTACTTTAGTTTAGTTTATACTTAGTGTTTAAAGGGCATTCCACACTAACAGCAGAGATATCTCCATAATATTTATGTATATATTTATATGCACATATATTTTCCATATATTTTATGTATTTAGGTATTTGCATGTGTGTGCAAATAGTTTTTGTTGTGCAATCAACTTGTGTCTTCCTTTTTTTTCTTTTGATTTTTTTTGACAAAATGTAAAACTGACAGCTGCCCTTTATACAGTGTCATTTCATGATTTCATGATGAATGGACCAATAGTAATGCTCCAAAATGACTTGTAATAAAACCTTTTTACACTGTCTGAAAAGTAAAGAGGTAAAGTTGCCTTTTTTGGAGATGAAGATGAAGGTTTGTGTGACAGTAATGTGTGTGTGTATATATATGACATGTAACGACAAATACAATTGTCAAATAGATTTCAACAAAGTATTTTAATGAAAGCTATTGTAAAACGCCTGTAAAATAAGCTGCTAATTGTCATTTGCAACCCCCCCCCCTCCATATTTTCTAGTTTCCTAAACCAAATAAAAGAAATGAAGGTGTGATTTTGCCTGTAATTACAACAGGGCTTTCAGAGCTGTCACCATGAAAGCCTTCATGACTTATATGCTGCCCGTGTTAATCACTTACTCTCTCCCATACGCACACAGGCTCCCACACCCACACGCAAACACACACGACACGCAGACGCACACACAGGGAAGCAGACACTAAAGCTAAAAAATCATAATCAAAAGCAAAGGGCTGATAACAGGAACTCACTCTTCACAATATAATTACGTCAAGTACACTTTACCGCTGCCCCGCACAATCTTTAATCAGCTCTCCTTCCCATTTACAGCTAACATATTAATTAGAGAATATGCTTAATATAATTGATAAAATCAACACAATTGATCTGTGTTTCTGACACAAACAGGACGCTACTCGCAAAACAGCTGCAGGCAACCACACTTGAATTTTGAGATGATCTTGCACGATACGCAGGACGTAAATATACTCACACGCAACCCCTTTTAGCTGCATGGCAAAGACTGCTGCAGAGAGCAATCTTCCTGACTCTATTCTAACAGTGACACAGCATATTTTCCACATATCCAACTGACATGCATGCAGGCTATATAACAGGATACAAGAGACTGTATTAGATTCATTCTGTTCTCTTTGGACTGAAACACAATCCAAAAATGTTCTGCTAATATTGGGCTGATACTGAAAACTGTGAATATATACATGCCATCTTTTATCAAAAAAGAAATATATATATATATACATATATATATATATATATATATATATATATATATATATTTGCTTTGTTAGCCTGGCAATACCAAGCCTGAATCAACATCCAGTGTCATACATTTTTTAAAAGACAAAATTGTTGTTTCTCCAGAATCTTCTGTTGGAGCTGGTTAGCATTTTTCTCTGAAACATTCTCTTATGTTGTATTAGAAAATAAATCAATAAATAAACAGTAACTAAACTACAGTAAATAAACAACTGTAATAAACGAAGAAGAAAATCCACTAAAATGTGCAGGGCATGAAGCCTCCAGAACAAGGATTAAGAAACATTGCTCTATAGCTGTGGAAAAAACAAGAGACCATTTAAAAAGGAAAAGTTTCTTCAATTTTAAAAATAGAATATAATCAAGAGGATGGTGGATGATCACAAGCCATCAAACCAAGCTGAACTGCTTGAATTTTTGCACCAGGAGTGGCATAAAGTTATTCAAAAGCAGTGTGTAAGACTGGTGGAGGAGAACATGCCAAGATGCATGAACACTGTGATTACTAACCAGGGTTATTCCAACAAATATTGATTTCTGAACTCTTTCTGTTTTCTGAAAAAAACTTGAATATGAACTTGTTTTCTTTGCATTCTTTGCAAGATAACAGAAGGAGAAGAATTTTGAATTGTATATGATACTGAATGATAACTCAGGCTTAGTATGACCAAAGATTTGAACTAACAAGGCAAAACAGTTCCTTTCGATAAAAGATGACATTTATGTATTTACAATTTTCAGTTTTGGACCAACATCAGCAGAAAATGCTGGATTGGATACTGGAAAGAGAACACAATTAAACTGATCCAATTATGTATCCAATTTTGCCTAAGATTGCACATTCTTACACTGTGCGATGTCATGTTTTTGCTGTTTCTTCATTTTGGTAGAGAATTACTTTAGTAGTTTAAGCTTTAGAACTTCTAAACTTAAGAAAATTTAAAAATCTTTAGATAAAAATAGTTCATTCAAGCTTATAAAATGTATCAGATCAGTATCAGTATTTTAAAATAAATAAATATGGTGTCACAATATACTTATTTTTTTTATTTCAGACTGAATTTTAAAAATAGTATATTAACATGTACATTATTCATAAATCAGCAATGGGTTGTCCATCTGGTTCATCTCTTATACCAAGAACCACAAACGAATGGACACATCTATTTTTGCAACAAAGAGGTTTTTTTTTTGTCTCAGGGCATCTTTGCTGATATTTTTCCAGTATTTTTTTTATTCAAACACTAGTTTGAAACAATCTGGGTTACTTGGCAATGCAGTGTTGAGTGAATCTTGGACAAAATATGGGCTGGGTTATTTTTAACCATTGAGCTGGTTGTTACAATGATCCAACTCTGGAGTCTTTTATAACACAATGCTGGGTTCATTTCACCATGGATAATGTTTGTATTTGGTGATCTTATTATTGTTATTAACTGATTTCTATTGTTTTTTTTTTTATTTTTAGAACTTTTGTTCTAAAAAAGCTAATATGAAGTTTTAAACAATGTTTAAATCCTAAATCACAAATGACAGCTTATGTGCAGCTTTTTAAAATGTGATAACTACAGTTTTTAGTGTGATGACTACAAGTTCCAACATAGCTTTTTTTTTTTTTTACTAACAACAACCCTAAGACACCAAAGCAGTTAAATAATTAAACATTATCAACATCAAAACAGCATCAACATTTAACAAATTTAAGCATTTTATATTTTATAAATATCAGCATCAAAACACCAAAATACTGGTCTTCTGTATTGAACCATGCCCATACTCTTTCTGGGGTAAAAATTATAACATTTAAGCAGAAGCTGTTGAGAAAGTAGTCTTGTTATTTTCATAATTTTCTCCTCAGTATCTAAATTAATGATTGTAAAAGACATAATGTGTGTATATTTTAGAGGTAAATAGGGGCATTTTCTCCATTCTTACCTCAGGCAAAGCATTAGTTAGCTAGCTAGCTAGCTAGTTAACAAAATGTCAATGCTATTAGCTAAACATCATATTTCACATATCATAAATTGTTATCATGTATTTAAAATAAAGCGTTTTTGTTCTTTCAAGTACATAGCTATCTATACAATTGCCAATGTATCTAAATTAATTTCATTACCCAATATCCCCTTTCTCTGAATGATTCTGCCTAGCTAGCTAGTTAGTTATGCATACAGACAAAACAACCCAATTCTGCTTACAGAATTCTGCTCAAAAGAGTTACTACACACATTCCTTGACCAAACAAACAGATAAATTAAATTAACAACCAAACAGGTCAATAGTTTTAGATAATCCATGTTTTACTGTTTGGTTTGGTTGCATTTGTTATTATCTATTTAAATGACTACATTAAAAAAGCTGATAAATTTAATTTTAAAATACTTTTTTGTACCTTTTATTAACATTATGTACATCAAGTTTGGACTGGGAAGTTGGCCAATGTGAATGTGAAGTTGGACATTCTAAAAGATACAAAAGGTGTGACATATAGCACAACCTTTTACATAAAATCGTAATGTGGTTTTTAATCAACTTAATTGTTATTATTTAATAATTTCCATTTTTCTGTTGACCACTAAGTGTGTTGTTTTGGTATATCCCATGGATCTCTTTGCTTACTGGCCAGATCTTCTTGTTGTATTTACTAGTTTACCATCTGCTTTATATTACTCTCTGTGATTTTGAAAAAAAAATTTTGCGTACAATCAGTATGCTCCTTTCTTCAGGCTATAAAAAATAGTATATGCAAATTAGCTCACTGAATTGTGAATGCTAATTTGGACATTAATTAGCATGCCTAAACATACACATACAAACATAGTAGAAACACTCAACATAAGATAAAGCACTTTTTGCTTTTGTTGTAAATACACTGTAAAAACTATATTTTTAAAGGGTCATAAATTATAAGACCTTTAACCACAAGGAACCTAAAATGTGAGTCAGTCTGCTCCCCAAAAACATATTTAGTCAGGATGAGAATAAGCACCATCTTTAGCTTGTTCCTCCTCATGTGTTTTGCAATGTAGCTAGCTAGCTATAGTTTCTCACAAAACAAGATTTAGCATGTGTTCATAAGCTAGTCAGAAGGTCCTAATTCTCACTTTTGAGGTTGGAATTATGAGAATGTTACATGCAAGCGCTTTGTAGGGTAGGGTAAACCATGCTTGCATAATAGTTTTTGCTATAGACAGAACGATAAATAGCATTGCTTTAAATGCACAATAATCTGCACAAAGCACTATAAAGATGACATGCATTGTTAAAAGTCAAAATATTAATGTAGCATTTAATACAGTCTTCATCTAAGTCATCTTGAAAGACTAAAAAATCCACTCAACTTGAGAAACTCAGGAAGAATGTTCCAAAAGAAATTACGACTTGACATGGTGTAGTAATAACCATAGTTCTGATAGCCTGTGAACGTAGCGTTAGATTCACAGACAGATCCAAATATTAAGGCTTGAGAGGCATCAGTGATCACTCTGCGAGCTCTGGAATCACGTCTTTCAGCGGTTCACACACAGTGTCCAAACCAGTGCAGAGCCAGTGTCTGAGGATTTTGTAGCCGATTTCCAAAAAACATCTGGCAGCTCAAAAACCAGGGCTAAAATTGTGTAATGTGAACCTGCCATAAGCTGCTTAGCCAAAAATTTGTTTGAAAATGACAAAAGTGTGTATATGAACACATTCCTTATTAATATATCAATATATTACTATTATATTTATTACTGTATAATAAAAAAGCTATGGAAAAAAAAATAAAAAGACCACTTAAAAATTATGAGTTTCTTTGATTTTACCAAATTGAAAAACTCTGGAATATAATAAAAGGAAGATGGATGATCACAAGCCATCAAACCAAGATGAACATGAAGTTATACAAAAGCAGCGTGTAAGACTGGTGGAGGAGAGCATGCCAAGATGCATGAAAACTGTGAATAAAAACCAGGGTTATTCCACCAAATATTAATTTCCGAACTCTTAAAATAGTGGGAATATGAACTTGTTTTCATTGCATTATTTGAGGTCTGAAAACTCTATCTTTTTTGTTATTTCAGCCATTTCTCATTTTCTGCAAATAAATGCTCTAAATGACAATATTTGTATTTGGAATTTGGGAGAGATGTTGTCCGTAGTTTATAGAATAAAACAACAATGGTTATTTTACTCAAACATATACCTTTAAATAGCAAAATTAAAGAAACTGAAGTGAGCTCTTAATTTTTTTCAGAGCTGTATAATATTTCCTCATCTCACTGCTAACCCTTCTTTCGGGACATTTGAAATTAGACAAAAAAATGTTTCTGTGTTACTATAGTTTGTACGATTTAAATTGTGACATTACGCTCGGTTTCAGTATTGTTCTGATATTGTCACAGTCATATATGCACACATGTGCAGATTCGAATACACACACACTCCTCTGCACTGTATCCCAGAGCTGCAGCTACAACTCAACACTGCAGTATTGATCGGATCTGTAAGCCTTCACCAACTGATCAAACCACGGCCCTTTCTGATATTTACTCTATGAGGTATTCCCCTTTGCCAGCACCCCCTGCCCACAAGACATAGAGGGAAAAAAAGTCAATTATATACAACTTGCTTGGTTTCCCCTCAGGGATGGAATCCACCCTTTCTAATCCGATCAATTCATGTCGGACAGGAGGCTGGATTCGTCGCTATCTCTGAAGTCCTGTAATCCAGGCTAAGTCTTCACACTGTCTGCCTCACTTGCAGGAGGAAAGGGTTCGGTCCAGCGCATGACACAGCAAATTAGCCATGTTGCTCATTCAGACACACTGGTGTGGAAGGGTGCCAGTGCGGTAACAGCTGAGGATAACAGGATCAAACACAGCTACTCGTCTCTTACGACACACACTCTCCTGCTACGATAAATTCGGGCAAACGCCCATCCTGTGAAGTACATCTGAATGTGTTTTCAGGTTAGAATTCCAGACTTTGGCTATCTTTACTGAAACGGTATTTAACACTCATGTGTTTGGCAGCTGATGAAACACTGCACACTGTCCTGTCACACGCATGGCACAGGCTGCTGGCCAGCAGTGTCACTGCACACACCGTAAATGAGGGGGAACCAGGAGAGTGGGCTGGGACACTTTAACTTCCTCTGACATATTGTGCCTCATGTACAGTCTGAATGGCTCCATAAAGAGGGCTTAATGACAGTCCAGGACAGCGGCCAAATAGCTGACACGCATGGCGTCCCTGGTCAGCCCCAGACCAGGGTTTGATCCGTCTCATTACACTCGTCGTTCAAATAATGGGCAGCAAAGGGAGCTCTGCTAAAGCTTGAAATAATGTTTATGCCAGAGTCTGAACAGCATAACTCAATATAAAGTTCAATATGGATTGCACAGAAGTAAGAAGAAACAGAGTAAATAAGACTTAAAACAACAAACAATAAAATATATATTATAATATAACATAACATAATACAACAGCATAATATAAAAAAAAATTGTATATAAAAAAATAAAATAAGTAATAAATAAATCTTCTGTATTATTTCTGTATAATCTATTCAATTACTATGCTAAAAAAAGGAACTGAAAGAACCTAAAGAAAGCTTCAAGCCCCCTCCACGAAAACATCAAATATGCATTTGCAATAAAGATCTGTCTCCAAAATGTCGTAACTGGCTTTATACATTCGGTCCACTCCTTACAGTGACATCCGTACAGAACAATAGCTTCCTATTCTGGTTCAGATGCATGCACGGCAAGGAGAGAGCGAGACTGAAAGAGAGAGGCGCGATAAACCGGGCACCCCTGCTCTTGTCTCGCTTCAAAGGAATCTGTTAGAGGGAGAGGGAGAGAGAAAAAAAAGCAGGGAGCAAGACCCACACGATGTAGTTCCAGCCAATTGCATTCCAGAGAACTGACCACGGCTGGCGATAAACAAGGCACAATAGATCACTCTGCTCAAAAGGTATAAAAGAACGCGAGACGTCGGAACAGAAGAACAGTAGGAAGAAAAGAAACAGTCGACGCGTTTTTTTTCCTGCTATTCAGAAAAGCATAATTGCATAAATCTTTAACTCCGAAATGCCATTAGACTTGTGCGGTTCATGGCTGGAGCAATCTGCATGCGAGAGTGAGAAAGCATCGCTCAGTGTGCAGGTCTGCCAGGCTTACCCTCTCAAAACCAAAGCCAGAGCCAAAATCGCCTTAAATTGTCCCTCGCTGTAGCAAACAAAAAAGGCATTTAACACTCACCCGTTGTGCAGGGACTGAAATCTTTCAACCATTCTGGCACCACATCAGCACAAGCCCATATATCCCTCCACTGATATGTAAACAGCCCACTAAGATTTCTTTGTTTGGATTTTGGAGCTGGGTAGGTTTGCCTTTGCTGCGGCTGGTTTTACAGCTTTGAAGCAGGTGGATGACAAAACATCAATCTCTCTAGGCACAATGTGTTGCATGCACGGTTGACACACTCCTCGCAAGCAATCGCCTATATAATAATGCACTCGAATGCTGTACTCCAGGCTGCTAATATGAGCAAATGCTTAAAGGCAATTATACAAAGCCGCATATTTGAGTATTTCTGCACAATGAACGTGGTGAATGTTTAACCGGCTATTAGATTAAAATGCATTGATGCAAAAATCATGCACACAAAACAAAGGCTTTTGTATTTACAAAGCAAATGTTAAAAAGAAATGAGGAGACTTCATGTTTTGTATGAAAAAATAAACAATAATATGTATCATATGCGTAGTGTATATATGTGAAATTTGTTTTATTGGATTTCTTTTTTTAAATAATAATGGCCAAATAAAGGTATAGCTTTTGTAGAAATGGTATAAATAGGTCTATACACCCTTCAAAAATATTTGCCTGGCTTATTTGAAAGATAAGATTTAGGGTTTATCTGTCTGTCCACCTATTAAGCCACTTTAGCCGAGAATACAAAATAGGTTTGAACAGCATATCAGATTTCAACATAGATTAGATTCCTAAAATTGGAAAATATTATTGGAATGTAAAAATAAGATCTAAGGTTTACCTAGATGCCTAAATGCCTAAAATGCATTAATAATACAGTTACTATAAGCTTTTCAGATTTTAACATAGACTATACCTTAAACTGAAAAATATTGATTAAATAAATGAGAAGATTAGGATTTACTCACCAGTCCACCTCCTGAAGTCATGCTAACTGAAAATACAAAATACGTTTACGATTAGCATTTCAGATTTTACCATAGACTGAATCAAAACTGGATTTTTTTTTGATGGAATAAAATATAGATGTAGTTGGTTCTTTCAATAAGTTGATTACCTGTTAATTTTCTTTGTCTCCAGTGAGCTGTGTTCATCTTCCTTTTTTTCATTTGATCTGCTGCACACCATCCTTTTTGGAGACTGCTGTGCTGCACCTATCTAAACCACCATTCCCTATTTTATGGATGGAAAGCTGCAAGTTTACAATCTTCTCTTGTAATAAGGTAAGGATATTCTTGTTGTCAGAGAAAAACAGAGTTTGTGTGTGTGTGTGTATATATATATACATATATGTATATATATATATATATATACATATATGTATATATATACACACACACACACACACACACACACACACACAAACATATATATATATATATATATATATATATATATATATATATACGCATATTTACATGGAGTGACCCAGGTCTTTCTGTGTGGAGTTGGCACATTCTCCCTGTTCCCTCACAGTCCAAATATATTGAAATAAATTTGACCTGTAACATACCAGATCACAATTGCAGCCTGAACAAAACAATGTATTAACATTTCCTTCATATTGCAAAAAAAAATCCCTATGACTGGCTTGTTTTGAATGGTGAAATTAAGTCAGAAAAACAAGCTGGTATACATTCTCATAGTTCAGTACCGCCTCTACTTTTGAACGCTTTGCCATTTAGGAAGACATTAGTAACCATAGTAATTAGTCAACAGAGAAAAATCCACATTGTGCGTACAGGGCTTTCTTCTAACATTCAGCAACTCCAATATTCACATTTCTGTTTTATATTTGCACATTTTCTTCACATAGGCCCAAGTCCCCTGGACCCTCATGGACCCAGCAGGCAGAAGTCTGGATCTTCAGACTGAGTTTTACCCAGGTAAGTAAAAATATATATTTTTTTCTAAGGAACATTTAATACAGTCTCAAAATATGTCTTTTTGAGATTGTGGTCTGTAGGGAAAAAACACGCTTGTAAGTTAAGCAGCACTGCACACGCCCCCATGGGATCACGTGTCTCAGGCAATTCAACAGTCAGTCCTGCTTTACAGCAAATACCAGCCCAGACAAGAGTGAGAGGCAGGCTAGTTTGTTAGCTAGTTAGCACTGTGTACTAGAATCATAGAATCCCCCATCTCCATCTATACACAAATGTAAAGAGAGTGTTGAAAAGGTGCAGGAGTTTGTTCTTACTTCTGTGTCCAAATCATATATCTGAACCATATATAAGCTTCACTGCCTACTTCATTCACCATGATTGGAATGTGTCTAATGACTTCTCAGCCTGTGCAGACTACAATAAGTCTTTACCACTAGGAGGACAGAGCACTCTAATTGTAGGTGTGATTATATTTTCTCACAAAAACACTTACTGGCAAATGCACTCTTACCTCTGTACATTAGTTTTGACAATGTATTTTAATTATTCACTTGATAAAACCATATTACCTCAATTTACAGATAAAGATACACTGTCTCGATCTCTGTGTAGATGCTAAGGTTTTGTAGTTTTTATTTGTTTTTATATATTTTTTTAAAGCTTAGTTTTAGTTTAGTTTTATTAGTTTTAGTTTTTTTTTGCACTTTGTGTTATTTGTCAGATGCAGGAGTCAAAAAGGTCAGAGTAAGTATTGTGTAATAAAAACTTATCAAAAGCGATGCCATTTTTATAAGTGCAGTATTTGTATAGTTTTGATAAGCTATTGGTGATGGTACAAGATGTTACAATTTAGGCAATGAAAATGTGATGCTTGCACAGTGAAAACACTTAATATCAATATTCACATGATAAATTGTAAAAAAAAAAAAAAAAAAAAAACATTGACTAGCATTAAACTCACAAGTAATGTCATTTGGTTTGTAGCATAATTAAATCTAAATCTAACCTGTTTTGGGGCTTGAAAAAGAGCAGCCCCATTCCATTTCTGAGAAAGGAAAGATATGGAAAGGCAAAAGTAAATACCCACGTCTAGTCTGTGTGATGGGCTGCTCCCCAACCACTCTGTAATGTGAAAATCAACAGTGTTTTACTCAGCTGCACCTGCTCCATGGAGAAAACCACATCTAATCGTTCTAAGGTAACGTCCTGTGTACATTCTGTTTGGGCGAGAATAGGACCTGCTGCGAACGTTACCGAACGTCCTATAAAGGGGTGTTTGGGGAACGTTATGTATGGACGAGAATAGGACCTGCTGCGAACGTTACCGAACGTCCTATAAAGGGGTGTTTGGGGAACGTTATGTATGGACGAGAATAGGACCTGCTGCGAACGTTACCGAACGTCCTATAAAGGGGTGTTTGGGGAACGTTATGTATGGACGAGAATAGGACCTGCTGCGAACGTTACCGAACGTCCTCTAAAGGGGTGTTAGGGAACGTTCCATTTGGACGGTAATAGGACCTGATGCGGACGTCAGTTTGGTCCTACAAACGTCCTATAGAGAACGTTACAAAAATGCCCAAACAGGGATGTCCGCGAATACCTGCCCACCCTCTCATCATGTGTTCTCAACATACAAAAAGTTTTCAAATAGCGTATCACATTATAACTTAGACTAGACTAGAAAATATTGATAGAATAAAGGAAGAGTGATATTATTGTAGATGCTCTAATTATTCGGGAACCAAAAGTATTCAACTGAAAAAAAATACTTTCAGAGTTTGGTTAATTAAACGACAATTTATACAGTTTATACCACACAACGGCACAATCAAAGCGACCTGCTGAAACAATACAATTTTTAGTCTATATTTTTAAAGTTGACTAAAAAACAATTATAAAACTAATATATACATATTTTAACCTATTTAAATGGTGTCAGCTGGTAATACAAAATAGTTTTACAATTATCATAGCCATTTTTTACGTTGACTAGACGGAAAACTTAAAAATACTCATAAAATAAAGAAAGCTTGACCAAGAACTTTAACCTTTTTTTATTAATAGAAGGAATTTGGGAAATAATAAAAGAAAGGTTTGAGATAATCAATGAAGGCCCTAACGTGACATCATGTTAAAAAAATAATGCGTGGCCATGACGTATTAAGGCATGGAAAGAGATCTTAATGCGTGGGAACAAGATAATTAAGGTATTAATGAGATAATAAAGAAGTGGGAACACGATAGTTAAGTTGTAGCCAGAGAATAATAAATCTTGCTTTTCTGTAAATGAATGCCCATAAAGAAAACTGAATAATACATAAAAGCTCCTTTAATCCAAGAATAATCTTAACTGGAAAAAATGGAGAGTGAATTGGTTTCTTTTTATTTTCATTTTAGAATGAATTTTGGTGATGTTTTTTGAGTCTCTTGCAGTGAGACATGGCACAATTCTAAATAAAAGACACTTAATTCGCATACTAAAAGCTCACAAATTATCTTGTTTACACACCTTAATTATCTCGTTTCCATATATTTGTATCTTGTGCCCACACCTTAATAATCTCGTTCCCCGCATTAGGTTCTTATTCCTAAACCTTAATAAGTCATGGTCATGCATTACTATTATTATTTTTTAACATGATGTCATCTTAGAAGCTAATATTCATGCCCTACCTAGCAGTATCGGTAATTTCTGTGATTAATTGGAGTAATAAACCAAAGGCTGAGCTGAGCTATCTAACGCTAAAAGTAGCTAGGTAAAAAAAAAAGTCTGAATCAGTTTTTTAATAAATAGCTGTGGTTTTTAGTGGTTTCTTTACTAACCTTTTCCCGTTTTGCTGTTTGTTGTGTGTGTAATTTAATCAGCTAAAGCTGACTCTGTACCGTAGAAGTTACCGGGGGACTTTTTTCTTCAGGTCTTCACATAAAGTTTTCTTTCCTGAAAGTTTGATGACGTTGTGAGTTTGAGTGCACTGCGGGAAACAGGGGAGGCAGGTTAAAGTTAGCTTCAGTATGCCCATGTTTTGAAGGCTTTTTCTTTTAGTTTTTTATTATTTAATCTACGCTAGAAGAGACGTGGAGGAGAGCAGGAGCTGTGGCAGTTGGTTCGCTGCAGTGTTATGTTAGCAGCTAACTAGTTAGCTAGGTTAGCTAGCAAGGCAGCTAACTAAGTTAGCTAACACCAGCTGGACATAAACACAGCAGATAGCCAGCCAGCTGATTAGCCAGTTTAACGTTAGATTTAGATAGTTAACCCTAGGTTATGTAAGGAAAGGATTCAGCGTTTCTGTGTATTTTGCGGATATTTTTTTTTGTCCAGAATGGCTGATAACTTGCTTAAGGAGAGTCCTTTATTAGTTGCACTTGATAAGAACAGGACTGTTTACGACGGATTCATCTCAGTACAGGTGAGTAATTTAACTAACGTTAACTAATCTAACGCTACGATGCCTAGGCTAGGTGGCTTAGCTAGGGTTAGCGTTAACTAGTTTTTGATAAAAACGGATTTATGCTGCGTCAGTAGTGACATTAGTGCAAATATAGTGAGCATAATGTCATACCTTCTCCCTGATGGACTTGAACTTTGGTGATAAATACACTCTCCAGCAAAACAGTGATCTAACCCATCACACTTTCAGGTTGACCAACGCTTATTTAAAGAGTTCTAAGAGAAATTCTAAGATTTCAAGAGCTGCGTGAGCTGTTTTTGCATGAGAGGAATGAGTAAGAAAATGTTAAATATTCCACAAGAAGTGTCAGAAGAATATCTGAAAAGCTCATTAGATTAGATTAGATTGATTAGATTTTCAAATCAGGTGGATGGTACATAAAGTACTGATGCTGAGAGTGGAATAATTATGCGAGTATAGGCTTTTGTCAAGAGAACTATTATGTTTTTTTTTTATCTCAAAACTCAAAAGGCTGCAACGATTAGTCGAAACTATTGACAGTGTCAATTATTAAAAAATTTTGCCTGCAACATGCATTGTCGACTAATCATTAATTTGTAACAGTACTGCATTACACAAAGTGCTGGGGACAGTAGCACAATAGAAGATGGGTAAATGTCTCTCTCACACAAGTTACACTTAACTTAGTCTGTGTCTCCAAAAGTGCCCAAACACAACAGATTGCATACTTAAGCACTAAATATCAGCCATTTCCACATGTAAACAAAATCACAAATGGCAAGTGGAACACTTTAACACTTCAGTGATGTTTGTGGGTTGAGAACTTGCAGTTATTGCAAGCAAGAGATAAGCAATCAATGATTTGTGAAAAATCAAAATGTGATTTATATATGTATTCAATATTCCTTACAGAGAGTGTAAAAAATTATGTTTAATTGGGTGATGTGCAGCAAAAAATAAATAATAATAATTTAACTATGCATGAAATAGCATTAAAATTGCAGAATCTGCTTTTTGTCGATGTGTAAAAATATAATACATATTTTAATCATGGAAATGTCTTTAAAGCTCTATTAGTGTGTGATTACGTACATCAAGGGTGGTGGCTTTTATATTCCTCATATCGATATCAAAATAAAAGTATTCACTGTATTCTGTTACCTTTAGAAATCATTGTTTTTAAGGGTTTAATGCTTATTTTCTTACCATCATGTTTTAAAGAAACACATGTCCTCTTTTCAAGCTATAATATGACTTTTTGAATATAGCTATATTCATGATCCAAATTGCATAGTTTGGCATTTTATTAGACTTTCTTATAATTAAGATTTTGTTCTTTTTGACAGGAGAAAGACTTCAGATTGAGAATATCTCTGCCCCCAGACCATCAGCTGAAACGGGCAAAGTATGAGATTATGTTCAATTTTAATTAGTTTTTAAACAGCCAACTGTGAAGATACTGCATATAGTTTTTTTTATATTGAGTTTGTGCTGATTAGGTGACTACTACTGCTATTTGCCTGATGTTTTAGTTCTTTTCTTTTGCAGATTGCACTGTTGCTGGCAACTAAAACAGCTACTGAAAAATTATCAAGATATCGTAAAACAGGTAATGCTACATTAAATGAAAATGCTTGACATTAGAGATTTGTGTCTGCCTTCCTCGCTTGGATTGGTCTATTGTTTAATTAACAAGTATTTGATATTGTTAGTCCTGTGGCTTCAGGGCCAGGGATTACATTAAGACTTATTTTACTCTGGGCTTCAAAGTTCATTATTTTTATAAGCATAAAATAATTATTAACCCTGATGACCACCCCCATTAATCACATGACAGCAGTGAAGTTAAATAGTGTTGGTTTAAGCTAATAATAGTAGTTTCTCCCCCCCCCCCCCCCCCCCCCCCTGTTTCTTTACTCAGAGGTTGCATCATTCTTCAGATTTGGTCAGTTTTATTTTGGAGCTGAGGACAATACTGGTAATGCATCTATTCATAGTTTTCTTCTCTGTTTTTGTCATGCTGATCCTTTCTGCAGAGTTTTTGGTGTATTCATGTTGTGGTGTAATATCGTGTGCGATATGAGTGCCTCATTATCTATGCATTTACCTCTGGTCAGGAATTGGCTTTGAAGAGCCAGCCAGGATGGCAGTCCATCCCACCACCTCAGTACTATTCACAGCTCATCACAGAAATAGAGGATCTAGGATGGGATAAGTATGATATATTCATTGAAACTGAATTCTGTTGCTTTCCTGGTATCTGATCCAAATTCTATTTGAATTACAAAGCTGTAAACAAATTGTGCTGCATGTTTGTTTTTTTTCTCAGATTAATTTATGAAATTCCTGTTCCTACATTTAAAGGAATAATAGTTTTAAAAAAAAAAAAATATAAACCTTTACTGCAGATACATTGATAATATGCCTCATTTACATCATGTAGTTAGCAATTTAAATGCTGTGATGATGGATGTAAATAATAATCAGTTCAGTCTTTGTTTGCAACAGAGAGGGTTAATGTAGTTTGTAAGCCATGTCTCATGCAGTGATTTGGGAAGGCTTCACAGTTTTTCTCTCTTTCTATTAACGGTCAGAGATATAATTATGATATTAGCAAATGCAAATTGTTCTAATTGGGAGCCCACTCTCAAGTCTAATGGGGAAATGTCGAAGTTATATGAGAGAGACGAGACAAGGTGCACATTTCAGCCCTGAATTGCGGTCAGAAGTATTATACACCAGCTCTATCTGTAAATGCACTTGAGATTAATTAAGATCCTTAATTTGTATCAGTGGTAATAGCCTCAAGTCGGACATAGTTATGGACTCTGATTGGTTTAGGCAAAGGGGAAGTGCTGCAGAACCTGGTCATTTTAATGAGATTTAGTTGCCTTGAAGAAGGCATGTTTAGTGTTAATTACTGTAAAGATGGGGTCAATTCTTCCATCCCCTCTTATCCTCAATATAGCTGAAAAGTGCTAGGCATTAAGATAAATTACAGTCCATCATGCTATGACCAGTCATCTAGAATCCTGTTAGTATACAGTATAGTACATGCACGTCTTTTTTATATATATATACATTGTAGCAAAATTAAGAGACAGAGGAAACAAAGAACATGATTTTGCTATTTTTAGGTTTAGTACTTGCTTTAGTTCTGATATGCATATCTGAAACTGTTCTGTATTTTTTTTTTTTCTTCCCCCCCCCTCTCGACAGTCACTGCACTGTGGCCATAGTGGGAGGTTGTCACAGCCTAAACATCGAGTATATGAGGGATAGAAACCGAGGCTTTTGCCGTAGTCTTTTAACACCCCGCCAGGATAATGACACCTGAAAATGTTTCCTATTGGCTGTCCCTCTCGCCATCTCATTCTAGCTAGCACTTATATTTTAAAACACATGATCTCTGGTGGCACCTGTGAGAATAGAATAACATTTACTATTTTCAGCAGCTGGCTCTCGAAAGCCGCCGTGCGGAATCGTGGAAAAAGCGGCCTAGACGGCATCACAGCTTATATTTTTGAATTACTCTTTCAGACAAATTTTATACTGTTGTATCGTCATCCGTGGCCTGTTTGTATGCACACACGCCAAATGTTCCCTCCAACGTTTATGAGCGCCGCTGATTTTGTAGTTGCAAATGTAATGCTCTCATCAATCCTCACAGCAAGACATCAAGCTGTCAAGCTGTTTCAATCATCTGAACTGAATGCCAGCAAGGCCTGATACTTCGCTTGGTGATCTCTGTAGAATGCAGAGTAGCAGAATGGCATTCTGGCTTGGAAAAAGGATTTCTGTTTGGAAATGAGTGAATTGTGCGGATCTGAGGCGTAGCTTCATGTAACTGAATGCGATATTCATCCCATTGCTTTATGGAGTGTAAAAGCGAGGGACTAAGCATGAGAAGAACACTATTCAGAAAATGAAGGAATGCTGAATGCATACCGGGTGATGCTAAGAAAGATGAGGCCATTTGTGGGTGTGTTAATTATACTTTCAGTTAGCGAACAAGGTAATGAGAAAGAAACCGATTCGGATCTAGAATACAGTGAATGGTCAAAGAATTGCTGCTGCTTCTGCACAGTGTGATGAGGGGATAATTTGGTTGTGTGAGATGGAAAGGAAAATGGATTGTGGGAAGAAAGGGAGTATGTTCTAGTAGTAAACTGTAGAGGGGAGTGAGGGCGGTATGGATGACTGTGTGGTGTTGCCTGTCTGTGTGTTTTATGTGAAGCTAAGTGCAGTGTGACAGAAGGTGAAAGTGTGTATGTAAAGTCTTTGCTGATGGGAATGTTAAAGTGTGTGTGTGTGTGTGAGTGTGTGAGTGAAAGAGAGTGAGCTAATCACAATTTATATCCTGGCATGCCTCGTAAATAAGAAGCAGAAGTAGGACCATGTCAGGTGGAACAGTGGGGCATTAGTTCACATAAATCTGAAGTTAACTAGTATTGCCGAAGCAGCTCTATGTAGGTAGTGACTTCTAGGAAAAGTACATGTAATACCTTACTTTTAAAAAGTTAAATGATAGCCGGTTCGAATCCTGTTCATGTAGCTTGCCATTGGCTACCGGAGGTCTGAGAGAGCACAATATACATATACATCCAGGAAATGCAGTTAGTGTTTGGAGCAACTTTAGGGACACACATGTATCCTTTATGGTTTTCAGTTCCCCGCAGTTCTCTGCCTACATACAACATAAAGGGGAAAATATAAAAACAGCACTAGAAAATTGGACGAAAACGTTAAAAAAAAAGAAAAAAAAATTTTAATATACTAATGTGGTCATATGGCTTTCCACACTCACTGTTGACCTGTGCTGTTCACTAATATGTGCTGGTATTGATTTGCTTGGCAGGCTGCTCTTCATCGATACAAATTTCCAAAGTCTTCAGCTGAAGGCAGAGGACTCTTCTGGTCGACAACATTCTATTACAGTCAAGCTTAAGTCCAAGGTAAGACTAATTGTCATATAGCCTGTGTCATAAAGCATATCTCATTGGGAAAGAAAACCAGAAAAAAACATGTTTAAACATAATATATTTATATGGGTAAAACAACTTGTTGGCTCAAACAACAGAAGATGCTGGGCGTTTTTTTTCTTCAGTGTTTATGGGAAATATTCTTTACAGGAATTCTTTAGTTAAAGGTGTACTAAACATGGGCCGTTTTTACTCTAACCTTTGTTGGGTTTTTGTCAGGCCTAAAAGCTTTTACTAAGAGTTCAGTACATTTGGTCAAATGTGAAAGCTGTTTATGAGCCTGGAAGCTGGACTCTAGCATGCATGTACAAGCTATTCACTCCCAGTGCTGCTGGTTTTGCTGGTACATGCTTTGACTTTTCACCTGCATGACTATAAAAACCTATAAGAACAACTCTTTTTTTTGCAGGGATTTGTGCACAATGAAATGCCTTTTTCCCCATACAGTGCTGAGTTTATTGCATGAGTATTTGAACCCCAAGAAAATAGAATTGCTTTTTCACTGTATTTTATGTGGTTGAAATTTGGATAAATTATAACAAAAGTAATATTAATAAAACAGTTTTGAGTTATTCTCACATACTAGAACTTGCACTGTTGTAACGTAAGTGTTGTAGTGTTTAATTCATGTCATTTTTCAGCAGAATATTGCTATACGCATTTATTGATGAAATATAGGAATAGCCTACAGGTTATGTTGTATGTTCATGCATTTCAAGTTGGAGGATTTTCATTTCTATTCCACATAAAGGGAAACATGCCTAGATTGAAAATTGCTTTTGCTGCTTTCAGAGGTTTAACACCTTAACGGGCCACAAGTGTAGCTGATACAAAACCTATTAAGACTATTAAGAACCTTCTGAACACTTTGAGGACTTTAAGGACTCCACCCTCCACTTAATAATTTTAGATCAATAAGTATCAACCCCAATTTTGCAGGTTTGAAAATAGACATAGAAACTAGACAACTGTAACAAAAACGAAAGGTTTGGAGGACATGTAATGTTTGATTTGCATTCAGGAAAACATTGATTTTAAAAAGAGTAGTCAAGCTCTAATTTTATAACTTTTATTCCTTCATTTTTTACTGCAATTAGGATTCTTTTCACACAGGAAACCTTTTTTATTTAATTCTTGAATAAAAATCATCAAAATATAGATGTCTTCCTGTTAAGGGGCTAAGCTGTTTTTAATTGTTTGGGGTGTTTAAAAAAGCGCTTTTAGTCAAGATGAAAACATACACTTAGCTTGTAAGCTAGCTGGTTAGCCAGTTAGTTGTTGAGCAGCATAGAGTACGGTATGCTGAATTTGATTTGATTTTTTGATTGTTTGTAGTTAATGGTCTGGCTAGTTGACCAGATTGGTCAAGCTTGATGGTTGCCAAGCCTGTTAAGGTTGGTCAAGCTTGTAAAATCCAGCTAAACCAACAAACTTAAGCAAAAATATACCATTTGCTGGTCAAGAGCTAAACCAGGCTGTTTTCTTTTTTTTTTTCCAGCAGACCCACATATTCTCCATAGTATATTCTACAGTTTGCAGGTTTTCTTAATTTATACTATAGTGCAATAATAATAGTAATAATAATAAAAATAATAGTGCACTTTCTGTTTAGAGAAGTTGGGTTCCGGTAACTTTAGGTAAGCAGCGCTAATGTGCTGTGACTGGATGACTGTGTACAGAGATTTAGAGGTAGATTGTAACTTCCCCTAAAGGAGAGGGGAGAGAAGGTGAGACGTGCAGAGGAAGAGATAAGAGCACGAGTGATCTCCATAAAGTGATTACAGGGGCCACGGCGGAAGCAGAAAATTGAGATGTGTGAGAGGTGCAGTAGCTCCCATACTGTGAGTGTGTGTGTGCGTGTGTGAGGGAAGGAGGGCAAGGCCAAAGCGACTCCGGGTTTGGAGGGCTAGTGGGGCAGAGCTGCCAGCGGCAGGTTGCTGGCACTGCGCAGGGTCCTGATGAGATTCAGCAGGGCGTGAGGAACCCTCTGTGCCCACCTGCCCACTGAGGGGTAAAAATAGCAGTGATCCCCCTGCCTCACATCTGCTCATCCTCACAGAGCAGGGTGTCTCTCACAGGACCATCACAAGCCAGCAGCCCACCTATTTCACCATGCTGGATAGGTGTGAATGCTGGTGTTGACCAAGGATACAGCTAAATACCCTCTTACCAAAGTTTCTCTCCACACAATACTTGAGAAAATAGCACAATTCTCTAGTTATTGAGTTTAATGGCCTGACCTTCTGCAGTAAAGCACACTAATATTAGTAAATTCTTCTATTATATCTGGAATGGGGTAATTGAAAATAAAGACTCAAAGTTATTCCAAATATGTAGTGAATTTGTTGTCTGGGCTGTTTCTCAATCTGGTAGTATGACAGCTCACATAGACACAAAAATGTAAGCTATTAATAACATTTACTATAAATGTTGTCATTATTTTTTACTTCTGTGTTCATCTTTGAGCTGCACCTTTTTTTTCCCCTTCACTTAATGTGTATACAGTGGGTATATTCAGGTCAAGTCAAGCTTATTTATACAGCCTCTGCCACAAAGCAGCTTTGCAGAGATCCGTCCATTCAGGCCAGGGGTGACAGGAGCATAGAAAAACTTCCTCAGCACAAGAAAATGATCTAACCAATTTTGTTCTGGTCAGTAAACAAAAAAGTCCAAACTAAAAAGTAAAAGCATAAAGGAAATGACTGTGTTATGTATACTACTAACAATGATTAAAGAAAATTGAGCTTAATACTACAAATTCTTAGATTTAGCTACTATAAACTTTTAGAATAAAGTCTTTTTGGAAGGAGAAATTAGGTCTGTGATTTGTAAAGAAATTAAATGATACAAATTCTTAGGTGATACAAATGTTAGGGACAGCTTTAATGAAAGTTTGTACTTCAGATAGATTTTCTGACTCGAACAGTGGGTGAGTAGCATGTGCAATTTGCGATAATTTTTTTGAGTAGTCAAAGACTATTTCTTCTATAACCTCTGCTATAATCACTGCTTCCTGGAGCATGGCTCCTGTTCCAATGCCTGTTTTACCTGACCTGCTCAAATATGCACACAAGTTAATTAATGACTGATTAAACATAAAAAAAAAAGCTTAATCAAATGTATGCGTGTGAACTGAGTGAGCAGCCCTTATCCTTCCCTATTCTGTTTTGTCTCCAGCATTTTGTATAGTGTAGTGTACTGCAGTTACAAATGATTCATCAAAACTAAAATTTAAAGTCGACAATATTGTATAAGCAACATTTGTCATTTATGTCGATTTATATTGTGGAGATGTGGAGACGGTCTGAAGGGCCCAATTTATCAAATGCGTCAGTAGCAGCAAATAAAAAAAAAAAAATTATTACGTTTGAGTAAGTTGATCCCAGCTCACAGACACATCACAAAAAAATCCATTGCATATCTCAAATATATCACTTCTTGAAAATATGCTTTAAATAAAGTACACAGTCTGTTATTCTTATACACTACATTGTATTGGGTAGTTTTTCCACCAAGTGTAAGTTAAGGATTTAAGGAAAAGTGGTATCAATTGCTGGAGGTGTGATTATTTTTCTTCTGCATATACAACTCTGTGTAAAAAATGAACAAAAAGTAGCAAAGCTGGAATACCCGCCAGGCAATTTCAGACAACAGCAACAACAAATAAAAAGAAGGAGGAGCAGGCACTGTGATTTTATTGTGCTATTTTCTGCTTTTCTCAGTACCCAGGTGAAGCTCCAGAATGCTCTGCAGACCTCCCAGTCCCACTGGTCATTACATGGACCTCCCAGGTATGCTAGCCGAACTTTGTTTATTTGCAGAGTTTCTACAATACGTTGTCTTTTATTGTATTGTTCTAATTGGCTCTTCTCGAGCACAATGGTGCTAATTACTTCAGGGTTGGCAGTTGAAGACATGTTTGTGTTGATGATGAAAGGTGCTCTGTACAGGAAGATCGCTTTGATCTCGCGTTCCTTAAAATAATCTACAGTTCTCAAAGGCTTAGAAAGTGCCAGATGAACTGAGAAGACAGGCGATTGAAAGAAGTGTGAAGGAAACCTCTAATAAGACACAACAGCTAGGGGGGGTGGCCTGTGTACCTCTGTCTACCTCTTTCTAGTGCATAATTTGATGAATACATCTCAAGATGTATCTCAAGCAGTTGATGTATCAAATGTTATATGGTAATGCCCTGCAGCAATGAATAGGGTTGTCACAATAGCTGAAATTTTATATTAATAGCAGTAGGGCTAACATTAAATATGAAAACAAATCAAACCTCAATATTCTTCAATTGCAATTTTAATTTAAAAGTGAAAAAGAATTGTTTATGTTCCAAAACAGTAACTAATAGCACCATTTAGAGCTATATAATATGCAAACTAATGTTTTTTTTTTTTTTTTTAACATTAATTTGAAAGAAATTTAATTTAAAAATTCTTTTAACTTTTCCAAAAAACAAGTGCAGCTTATAATCCGGTGCTCCTTATGTATGAATTTTTGCTCTAGTTCAGTGTTATACTGGAGTTTCAGTTTAGTTCTCTAGTCCAAGGCTGGAGCGGTATTAGCATTAGCCGCTAACCGGGCTAAGTGGTAGGTAGCTGGTGAGTATATTGGACTATAGGCTGCGCGTGTATCATGTTAAAACAAGCTCTGTGGGACAAACTGCTAGCTAATATCGTCCCTGGCTTACCAGAACACTCAGGGTTCCTCAGTGTAGCGCTGTTGTGCCGCGTTTACTAGCACTAGCACTTAGCAGCTAATGCTAATGCTGCTTCACCCAGACTTAGTGGAAATCTGTAAAACTGGAAATCTAAGCTTACTCTAAATAAATAGAAGCACTCACCCAGGAGAGAAATCTGTTTAGATTAACATCCAGCTCTCGTTAGACTTAGAAAATGTTTTTCAAAAAAAAAAAAATGTTTTCTTTACTTAGCTTAGCCTTACTAAACTTACTTAACTTAAGTTAGCTATAGGTTTCTTGACAGAAGCTCAAGGCTAAGCTGTGTGATAGGTTTTTAATGTAAAGATGTACAACTAATTCAACGTTATTGCCCAGTACAAAAAAATTAACTAACAATGCTGGATAAAAAAAGATACTTAGTCAAAAATTGTATCTAAATATTGGATTGCTCAAAGATTTTTTACAGGTTATTTAACAATACATAGGGCTTTAGTATGTTCAGAAAAAAAATAAATACTGAAAGTCCTACATTTATGTGTCCTATTACGAAGGAAACATTAACAGGAAAGATAAGAACATAACGTGGAGTCTAACCATCATCTCTACTGGTGAAGGTGAGCGAGGCTGTGCTGGCCAGGTTGTGCTGTTGCGTGTGTAGCGTGGCATCCGTACATGGCTCTCTGACAGAGCAGACTAGCTCAGCACAGAGCCGCCTTCTGCTGGCTGCTGCCCTGCTGAGCTACTGATGTCTTGATGCATCTCCTTTGTTCTGAGAAAAGAAAGTCCTCCTCATTCTTACGCAGATTTAGTTGAATAATTATACAATTTGTCATCAAGTGCCGTAGTGCATTTGTATATGTGTGTGTGTGTGTGTCTGTGTGTGTCTGTGTGTGTCTGTGTCTGTGTCTGTGTCTGTGTGTGTGTGTGTGTGTGTGTGTGTGTGTGTGATAGATATACAGTAGCATCGGCTAGTTGGGCTCTTTGCACGGTGGCAGACGCAGCAGTGCAGGTGTGACTCCACAGGATCACAGCTCAGTCAGCCACACAGCCAGCCAGCATCCCGGGACCTTATTCATCAAACTTGAGTGCACACAACATGTGCCTTAATCATGCATGTGCCAGTTGCAGTAATAAAGTCAGGTAATTTGAAAAGTGAAACTTGCTATATTCTCCCTGACCTCTGGCCATGTGTGGCTGCTTTTACTTTTAGCTGAATTTGTTGTAACAGTATGTTAAGATTAGTGGTGTCAGTTAATAAAATCAGAACAATATTCTGTCATTAATCAAGTTATAATGCTGTTTTTCTTGTGGCACACATTGAAAACTGGCTAAGTTTCTTTATTTAATTAGAATCTAAGTTCAATTTAGATGTACAGCACTGTTTGCAGTTTGAATAGTAAAACAACTTCAAAATTTAAACACTAGTTTTACAGATAAACCAGGAAATTAGGCAGGTAAGAGAAGCGTTATGGCAAATGCTTTATGAGAGAGAGAGAGAGAGAGAGAGATGAATGAAAAAAGGTGGAGTGGGTGGGTGATGGATGGATGAACAGACAGACACTTTATTGAACCCAGAGGGAAATTACGGACATCCAGTGGCAGCAGGTATACATAGTACACAGAAGTATAAGATAATATGATACAGAATGAAAAATACAATAAAAATATAATAGTAGAGTCTTTTTTAGTGTGTGTGTATTGGAGGTAGTGCAGTTAGACACGGTAATACAACAATGAACACTAGTTGTTGTGCATGTTGCGAAGACAAGTGATGTTGGCCATACAGACAGTGTAAGTACGCAGATATATGGTTTAGATATATAATTTAGCATTCCAAATTTGTAACAATGTAAACAGTGGACAATAAATACTAGTAAAAACTAGTAGTGCACAATGTGGTAAAACTAGAGATATTATAATAGGGCTTTTCTGGAAGGTGTGTCCATTGAGTGACCAGAGTGGCCGGAATGAAAAAGTGTCACAGAGTCTTTAGATTGCTGTGAAAGTAGTGAGAGTTAGGTTTGAGATTTAATCCGTATTTCAGCATAAAGAATTCTGAAGTTTCTGAAGTAGTTGCTCTGTGTTCACATCACCAAAAAAAAAACGCTAATATGTCACGTTACTCAGTAAGAGATTGAATCACATGTTAACCAGATGTTAAGATGCTTTATACTGGGTAATAAAGACTTTAAGCTACATATAATGTACACAGTAAAATTGCATTTTAATCTCTATGAATTTGCTTGCCTGTGTTCAGTATTTAACATCAAAAAATCCTAAAGCACTACTCCATGCCATAAGTCCGTTACTTTGTCTCTACAACTGGAACTCCCTTTTATCGGTCAGTCTTTGGAAACCCTGAACAGATTTCAGTTCATGCAGAACTCATCTGTGAGTAATTTCCACACACACCAAACAATCATCACAAATCAGCCCTATTCTCTATCAATTACTCTGCCTCCTGGGCTTCTTGCTTCAGAACAAATGCCTATTTACTACTGTAAAAGGCTTACAGCATCTGCTTTTCAACCAAGTCCATTTTTTTTAGTAATTTATACTTCTTTATACTTTTGCTTCCTCAGACAACACTCACTACTCTATCTTTTGTTATTTTTGGTAATGACACTTTTATGTATGGCATTTTGTGAAGGTAGTTCATTAATTCTAACATGTTATAAATATATATATATAGTGATAATATATCAATATATTACCCTATTTTTTTTATGTAACATTTATTGAAATATAAGCCCTGTATCTAATGTTGTTCAATGAAAGATGCTTAAATTCTAGTCAATTGATACTGTTTTGTAGTAAATAGGTTCAAATTACATTGGCTGGAGGAGAGGAAATTATGTCTGATATATTGCATTACTTCTAATAATGGAGCGTTTATCTCTTTACTGGTCTGTTTTTTTTTTGTATCTTGTTTTAAACCATCTCTTAAAATCCTTAAATGTAATAATTAGATTTTGATTAGATCTGAACAGGAGTAACTATTGTTTTGAGTATTTATTGAGCATGCTCATTTCTCCTAAAATATGGATTGCACTTTTACTTATTTAGTATAGTATATATGTAATCTTTTTCTATATGCATGTTTAGGGCATTTTACACCATACAAACTGCATTGTATCCTCACAACAAGCCACTATGTAACAGTGTGAACAGACTGTCACCAGACGAAACATGGATCCATTGTGCCAGTCTGCATTTTAGCCTTTTTCCCCCCAATATGAATTCAATTACAAGGACATTTATCTTGGACCATATATTCACATAAAAGCATAACCATAATCACACAACTGGCATTAATTGGAAAGTAATTGCAGAGTTTTTGCACCTGTGCAATGCTAAATTGTGTGCAATGTACTGGCACAGTGACCCATCATTTTTGGTTCATTTTCTCCCTCTTGTGTCAGGATGCCTTTCTTTTCTTGGACGGCTGTTCCGTTGAGGTAGCTCAGTCACAGAAATGTGTTCGCTAGTGTCTCTTTTCTTCACCTTTCTCTTTCTGTTTCTTTGTTAAACTGCACATTTCTGTGGTCTTTTATCTTCCTTATTTAATGTCCTTATTATTATGATATAATCTGTTCTCTTTTATCCCTGGATTGGGAGGGATCTTTCTAAACACAGTCACCGAGCTTTTAAGAAATTCAAGTCTTTCCGTTTTTGTTTTGTTTTGGTCAATTACAAGCTTCAGGGCTGTATTCAGTTCTCCCTCCAGTTTAACATGTATGGAAATGTATCATAGAATCAAGGACATAATCAACAGCCACATTCTCAAATTATGTGACAAAAGAGAAATGCATGAAATTATATCCCTAAATGTGGCCATAGTTCCCCTCGAAATCTTCCTAGATTGGCTGCATTATGTGGTCAGAGGTATTACAATGGAGCAAAATGAGGCTACTGATGACGAGGGTGATTTAACATTTACCCTTCCACTTAGCTTTACCCTTAAGTCAATATGCTTTTGTCCCGAGTGATAAAATGATGTTTCTTCAAGTAAGAGGTGGTGCATATTTCATAGTGAGAATTATGCCTTGAGCATGGTTACTGCTAAGTGAGAAAGTCATTGAAATCTTGTATCAATATGCTTTGTTCTTTTTACTTTATTCACAAATTAATTTGAAAACTTGCTAAATTAATTAGTTTAAAGTCTTACAATTTAAAATCTGCATTTTCATATATTTTTAAAGCATCATCAAAGTTCATAAGATTATTTTAAATTGAAAGCAGTAGTATTCCTGAATGAGGTGGGGACAAAATATTTGTTTGTTTGTGTATAAGTGTGCTTTTACAACCATCCCTGCAAAGCCATATACTACTGCATCTCAAAACATTTGAATATCATTGAAAAGTTTCTTTATTTGAGCAGTTCAGTTCATATATTATATAGATGTATTACACACAGAGTGATCTATTTTAAGTGTTTATTTCTTTTTTGATTGACTTTTAGCCAATGAAAACCCAAAAATCAGTGTCTCAGAAAATTAGTCTAATTAGTACTTTTGGCAGAGTGGACAGTGTGGGCAGTGTGCCAAGTCCTGCTAGAAAATGAAATCCGCATCTCCATAAAAGTTGTCAGCAGAGGGAAGCATGAAGTGCTGTAAGATTTTCCGGGAAAACAAAACACTGCACTGACTTTGGACTTGATAAAACACAGTGGATCGACACAAGCAGATGACATGGCTCTCCAAACCATCACTGATCATCAGTAAATTTTACATTTCATTTGGAAATCAACGGAGCAGAGTCTGGAGGAAGAATGTATAGACACACAGTTCAAACTGCTTGAGGTCTAGTGTGAAGTTTCCACAATCAGTGATGGAGTGTTTGGAGAGACATGTCATCCGCTGGTGTTGATCCACTGTGTTCTATCAAGTTCAAAGTCAGTGCAGTGTTTTGTTTTCCTGGAAAATCTTACAGCACTTCATGCTTTTCTTTTCTGACAGCTTTCATGGAGATGCAGATTTTATTCTCCAGCAGGACTTGGCACACTGCCAAAAGTACCAATTGGTCTGGTAGTTTTTTGTTTTTCTGGCCATGACAGCTTTTGTGGGTTTCCTGAGCAATGGCACTACTACTAATGCCACTAATAAGAGCTACTGTGAAGCTAACATGGAGATATCAGAAAAGCAAACTCAGTTATTTCTGCTTTTTCATGAATCATTGAATCGAAGAAACAGTTTTCATCTACTCCAAAAGGTGACTACGCCACATTGCACCTTTTAAAGTGACTTTTTGTGCAATTACACATTCTCTATACCTCCAAATCCTCAAAAACAGACTGTTACTTTTAAATCTTGGTAACACTTGGATGGTCCATTTTATGGCCTTGTTGATGCTCAACTGACATTCAACTAACACTGAATTGAATGTCCATTAAATTGAACTTAACCCTATGTTGAATGTAAATGATTCAAAATAGAACCTAACCGTACACCTAACCCTAAGCTTAACCGTAATTCAACCATAAAATCGAACCCTACACCTAACCCTTACCCTAACCTTAACCTAAGCTTAAAATCTAACCCTAAACCCAATCCTAAAATATTAAGATAAGTGTTTGGATTAAAATCTTTTATATATTTTTACTAGGGCTTTCAATTGTAAAGCGTTAACGCACAATGTTAATTTGGAATCAGTAATGCGTTACTATTTTTTAAACAGAAGTTAATTAAGGCATCAAGTTTGACCCCTACTTCCGCCGTAATCTGCTCCGCCCCTGCCAAATGCGCTGATCTGTTTTCTGGCTGAATGATTGAAGAGCACGCTCTGAACTTCCAGCTCAGACCCGGTCAGAGAGCTTTGTTTCTCTCTCTCTCTCAAATCAAATTTATCATGCATTCTTTATTCTAGCAAGTTGATTTTATCTCCTCTTAAACATACAAGTATATACTATTATTTTAATTGTCACCACTAATATGCATATAATTGCATTTTACATTTCTTACATTCATTCTTTTATATTTACATTTAAGTATCCACTATAAAAAATTGTGTCTAAAGAAAAACGAATGCGATTAATTGCAGATAATCACAGATTTTTGATCTGATTAATCGGATTAAATTTTTTAAACGATTGACACCACTAATTTTTACTATTTATACATTTAGAGTAAGTATACTCTGTAGATAAAGAAGTTCTGTTCCACACAAGTCCACATACACATCCCTTTTTGCCTTTTACCTCACTTTACAGTAGGCCACACTCTATTTGAGCAGCTCGTAAAAAAAATAAACCAGCGGTCTTGGACTTGAGTGGAGAGGATCTGGTGTCCAGACCAAAGCTCTCTGTGGGCTGAGATTAAAGGGCGGGGGGGTTGGGAGCGTGGCTCTCGAAGCAGATCTTCATGGTCAGCCTGCGCCCGCTCACTCTGACAGCACAGAGTGAAGCAGGGCCAGCCACCATCACCTGTCAATCAGCAAGCATGATTTATGAGCTGCCGTACTTAAACCATTAGCTCTGCCTCACAGCTGAGCAGGCTCCACAGGAAGGAGAGCCCCCAGTGTGTTTGTGTATGTTAGAATGATAGGAAGCTGTAATGCATAGGCATAAATGAGCTGTCTGTGGTGAGCAATGATCAAAAGCTGCTGCTGGGATTCACTTGTTTCTGATGTATGAGATATGTTCTTCCCTTTTCAGTCAGAAGTATTGTTTGTAGGCTTCTCATTTCAACTTCTAATCATGGGTTTGGTTATGGTCTGATGGAAAGCTGGAGATACTTCACAGAGATGTGGGAACCCTCCCAACTCCCTGAAGTTGATAGCTGTTCCTAGAAAGACATACTTTTGGAACATATAGACCATTTGGGGCAGTATGGAAAATGCAATTGGAAACAAAGACAGTGTCTCTAAAATTTACTTTGACTTTTATTTTGTTGCAGACAGTATGAACAAACGATATGTCAGGTTTTGTCTGCTCAACTTTATTTTATTTATTAATATACAAATGCATTTCTGCATTTTAGGCTTGCATTGGCTTGTAAAAATGTCATATTAAAGGCAACATAAAACTCTGGAAAAAATTAAGAGACTTAAGAGATCAGTTTGTCTGATTTTGTTATTTATAGGTATATGTTTGAGTACAATGAACATTGTTGTTTTATTCTATAAACTACGGAAAACATTTCTTCCAAATTCCAGATAAGAATAGTCATTTAGAGCATTTGTTTGCAGAAAATGAGAAATGACTGAAATAACAAAAAAGATGCAGAGCTTTTAGACTTCAAATAATGCAAAGAAAACAAGTTCATATTAATAAAGAGCTCAGAAACAGCCCTGGTTTTTATTCACGGTTTTCATGCATCTTTGCATGTTCTCCTCCACCAGTCTTAATCACTGCTTTTGGATAACTTTATGCCTTTACTCCTGGTGCAAAAATTCAAGCAGTTCAGCTTGGTTTGATGGCTAGTGATCATCCATCTTCCTCTTGATTATATTCCATAGGTTTTCAATTTGGTAAAATTAAAGAAACTTGTAATTTTTCAATGTTGCTCTAAGGTCTTAATACACTTTTCTGCATTAATACTACCATCACAGAAGTGTAGTGACACCATGACTTTAGCCATACCTTTGGGACCTGTTATAACAGTCTGGATGGTCTTCTTTTCTTCTTTTGTCTTGAGTACACAGGATCCATTTCTTAAAGAAGTCACTGCTGCTTCCAGAAATGTATAACATCAAAAGGTTTCTGTTTAGAACAGTAAAGTTTTAATGTAACATATTGTAGTGCTTGGCAAAGGTTTGACAAAGTCATCCATTGCCAGTGTGGTTCTATCAGCTAGTGTTGAATGATGGTTCTTAATGCAGTTGCCGCCTGAGGGATCAAATATTGCGGGTCATGTTAATTAATATCTTATATTAATGATAGATGGGATTAGTCCATCAGTCTGACTGTGCCATTGAATAGCATGAATGATTGCTTATTAAGAAACAGTGGATGGGCAGAGCTGATGCTCTTCTTTTGGCACTCATTTAGTGGAAAATAGTTTTCTGACTTTTCTGTAATGTGAACTTTAAGCTAATAATAATTGTTTGTATTTTTTGGATGATTTTAGGAAACAGTACCTTAATATTATTCATTTAGTGAGGGTGTTTACTTTATAATCTGAATACTGCAGAACATCAGAATTTGCTAGCAATTAGATTATTGCATTTACATTAACTTAATTCATTGGATGGTAATCAAAGTTTGAGAAAACACCAGTAATCTCACAAAATCAGATGTGATGTAAACATTTTGTAAGACCCAAGCTTTATAACAGAGCTTTATACATACCGTATATTTCACACTTAAAATTCTTAAAATTTTCCAAAAATTGTCAGTGCGCCTTATAATCCAGTGCACTTTATGTATGAATTTTACCAGTCAGGTTGTAAGGAGCAGTAAAGCTGCTCCGCTTAAGTACAGCGTTATAGTTTTATTACTATAGTTTAGTTCTCCAGCACCCAAGACTCTAGACTGGAGCAGTATTAGGATTAGCTGCTACCCGCGCTAAGCGCTAGTTAGGTCTTTCGCCGTTCAGAGACGACTATATCGTAGTGTAATCTGCTGCTAACCCCGGCTAGCACTGCTGGAGCAGCAATAGCATTACCCGCTAACCACGCTAGCTCTTTTGCAGTTTAGAGGTGAGCATATCGGATTGTAACCTTTTTTTAACCCGTTTACTGTGTTAAAACAAGCTGTGTGTGACGAACCGCTAGCTAATATTGCCCTGGGTTACCGTAACATTCAGGGTTCCTCAGTGTAGGAAATCTGGAAACCTAATGATAAACAGAAGTGCTTTACTCACCCAAATGAACAGTTTTCAGGAGAGAAATCTGTGTAGATTAACATCCAGTGCTCATTTGACTTTACAAATAGTGCGCCTTATAATCTGGTGCACCATGTCTTTAAAAATATACCAGAAAATAGATGTTTATTGAATGTGTGCCTTATAGTGTGAAATACACAGTATATCAAACATACAGCTGTTAAATAAAGCACTCCAAAAAAAGTACTGAGAATTACAATTACTGAGCTATCATATTTCTAAAACAAATTCTCAAACCTTAGCTTGATCTGTAAATTTGGAGTATAGTATAGTATACAAGTAACCAGCAATGCTATAGGAATAGAACATTTTCCATATTAAATTTTAAATACCCCCTAAAAAAAAAAGCACATGTTGTAAAGTCCATGTAAGAGCCTAAATTTAGTTTATGTATATAATGTTTATCTGGTTGTTGGATTATTAGAAAGAATAACATATTTCAAGTTCATTATTACGTACAATTAATTTTTATTTGAAGGATTTACAGTTCATATGTTAATATATAGAATTTAGGTATTTATATAGATCATTTATGTATTGTGGAAAGTTAGATTTAGAACAGAGTGGTTGCCTTGCTAGCTGTGGGTAATTGGACTCTACCATGAGAAGGAGGCTGTGGGAGGGGCTAAGAGTTCCAGAGAGAATCAGGAGAGGGAGGGGTATAGGGCAGTTGGTGAACAAGAAGGAGAAGATGGAGCCTTAAAGCCAAACAGTTTTTTGACCTCTCTCTCTCTTTCTTTCTTTGTTAAGTTCCCCTTTTTGGTTAGCTTTGGAAGGACTTTGGAAGAATGTAACCTAACTTGGAAGAAGTAAACTGTTCAACTTTAAACCCAATGGTTCTGTGGATTTCTTGTCGTATTTCCTTTTTTTTGTTTTTTGGTGGACTTAACCAAAGGGAGTGTGGTAGAGCGTCAAGCTGAGGCTTATTCTGAAATGGAAACTATACTGTAGTCAAAAAACTGGCTGTACATGGATTAATGGAACACTTGGAAGCTGTGGAACTGAGATTGTGGAGGATGGAAACTGGATGTCGAAAAAAACAACAAGTTGTAAGTCATTTTTCTTGTTTGGCTGCTTGATGCTAGTTGAAGCCAAAATGGAGGACAGTGTGCATTCTATGGAGGAATTGGAACACATGTAAATCTAGGTTTTCAGCACTGTAATCTTTACTAATTAAGTGGGAATTGTATTCATCATGGATGAAGAAGCAAAAAGTGGAAAACGGATAGTAAAAATGACAGAGAAGGCTTTAGAAGAGTACAAATCTAGACAAGTTCAGGCACGCAGAGGCAAGCTGTCCCAAATAACTAATACGGTGAAAAAGATTGAGCAGCTAATGGAAGATGACGCAAATGCTGACATTGTTAAAAACAAATTGCGTGTCGATTTTCATCGTTTGCACCAATAATTTTTGGAGATAAATTCTGGTTTGCAACAATACATGACTGAGGATGATTTTTTGAATGATCAAAGAGATTGGTTCGATTCCAGAAATAAATCTTTAGATGACTTCTTCTGGAAATGTGAGGATTGGATGAAAGGAGTCATGAAACGCTCTGAGCAGGCTGAAGAGTATGATAAACAAGTAACTCCTAAGGATAGTAGGTCCACATCTTCAAAATCAAGCTCTAAACGGGCAAGTAGATCTGGTTCACAATGTGGAAGCATGTTGTCTTCAACTTCCTCTGCAAGAATGAGGGCTGAGATGGAACATGCAGCATTAAAGGCAAAGGCTGCAGCTTTAAGTGAAAAGTTAGCCTTAGAAAAGGAAGAAGCAGATTGGTTTGCTACTAAAAGACTGCGGGAAGCAGAGTTTGAGGCTGAACAAAAAAGAGTAGAAGCTGTACTAAAGGCAAGAAAGGAAATGCATGCAGTGCATACTGCTCTGGCAGAGTCTGGTGCAAAAATGGAAGTTTTGCAAAAATATGAACGTGGACAAGAAGCTGAGAGCATCACTAAGGTTGGCGTGCAAGATGAAAAAACAAAGAATGCTAGTTTTCAACCATCACTGAAGGCCTCACCTTCATCCGGTGCTGAGCATAAAACTCCACCTGACACGCATCCAGGAACTTTGACCACACAAGGCATTGAAAACAAGCACGAATCTGCATTTGATAGTCTATGCATAGCTATCTCTCAACAAGCCAATGTCACAGAGTACCTTGTAAAGAATCACAAAATGTCATTGCTTCCCGAACTCAGAGTTCCAATATTCAAGGGGGATCCACTTGAGTATAAATCTTTCATTAGATCTATTGAGCATGGAATTGAAGGTCGTACTAGTGACAATCGTGATCGGCTACAATTTCTGTTGCAATATACAAGTGGACAGCCACACGAATTGGTGAAAAGTTGTATCCACATGGAGCCATCGGCAGGGTACATGAAGGCAAAGCAGATGCTAAGAGAGTTCTTTGGTGATGAATACAAGATAGCAGAAGCATATATCAAAGAGGCTTTGGACTGGAAGATAATCAAGCCAGAAGATGGCGCTGCGCTACAGTCTTTTGCACTGTTTCTCACCAGCTGCTCCAATGCAATGTCAGACATTAGTTATATGGAAGACTTGGATAACACAGCAAACATAAAGGCGCTGGCAAACAAACTTCCATATAAACTTAAAGAAGCTTGGAGAAAATTTGCCTGTGACTTACAAGAAAAAACAAAGGCACGGGTTAAATTTAAGGATTTTGTTGACTTTGTCAACAAACAAGTAAAATATATGTTACATCCACTCTATGGTAACATAAAAGAAACCAGTACAAGCATGAGAGACCCAGTTCGACAGAAACCAAAGACACTACATGCTGAGACAGTCAGACCAAAGGTGTTCTCAACTGCGGTTGCCTCTCCAGGAATTGGAAATAAAGGCAAAAGCGAGAACACTCAACAAACAACACCAAAGGCACAAGCTGTTGATACGAGCGGTAAACCTTGTCTTTATTGTGGTGGAGAGCAACATGGACTCATGGTTTGCAGAAAACTAAGAAGTAAGCCCCACCAGGAGAAAATTGAATTCTTGAGAAGCAAGGGTCTGTGCTTTGCATGTTTGAAACATGGTCACATGAGCAGTAGCTGTAAAGAGAAATCACAGTGCCAAGAATGCTCTCGAATACATCCAACACTGCTGCACGTGAAAAATAAGGACTCAAAAGATGAAACATCTATGGAAGTCTGTGAGCAACAATCTGTATCAAGTGCCCTTGTACAAACAACAGAAGCTTGTGGTGCTATTGGGGCCGGTAAAGAAGAATGTGTTCTTTCCATCATTCCAGTGCGTGTTAAAGCACAGAAGGGAACAAAAATAGTCACCACATATGCGTTTTTGGACCCAGGTAGCTCAGCTACATTTGCAACTGAATCACTGATAAACCAGCTCAACCTGAATGGGCGCAACACAAGCATCTTATTGCGGACAATGGGAAAGGAATCTATGATGAACACTCGCGTTGTGACTGGACTGGAGATCTGTAGTTTGGATGGTAACCAGTTTATTGCACTTTCAGAGGTGTTTTCACAGAAAACCATTCCAGTGACTAAAGACAATATTCCCCATCAAAAGGATGTTAACAGATGGCCTCATCTAAAAGATGTGAAACTTCCCAGCATCCAGTCGGAGGTTGGATTGCTCATAGGAGCAAATGTTCCCAAGGCAATGGAGCCACTACAAGTGGTTAATAGTGTGGATGATGGACCATATGCCGTAAGAACAGTATTGGGCTGGACGATAAATGGACCGCTTAGAAGTGGATACAATGCAAAAGAGGCAAAGAAATTGTCAGACTTCACTGTAAATCGGATTTCAGTAGCCAAGTTAGAAGACCTCTGGCAGCTGCAATTCAAGCAAGACTTTCCTGATGCTGGGCTAGATGAGAGCATCGAAATGTCCAAGGATGATCACCAGTTTATTGACAAGGTGTCCTTGTCTGCAACATTGGTGGATGGTCATTATAGTATTTGTCTTCCACTGAGAAACAAATCTATGTGTATCCCAAACAACAGATCAGTTGCTGAGCAACGAGCACTGAACTTGAGGAAAAGATTTACAAGAGATGTCAAGTTTCACAGTGAATATGTGGCATTTATGAATGAACTCTTCAAGAAAGGCTATGCAGTTAAGCTCCAAGGCGCTGAAATTGAGCCTACTGAGGGACGAACCTGGTATCTGCCTCATCATGGAGTCAGACATCCAGTCAAGCGAAAATTGCGTGTTGTCTTTGATTGCGGCGCGAGCTTTCAAGGAACATCGCTTAACCAACAGCTCCTACAAGGACCAGACTTAACAAGTTCACTAGTAGGAGTTCTCATGAGGTTCCGGCAAGAGACTGTGGCAGTTATGGCCGATGTAGAAGCTATGTTCTACCAGGTCAGAGTCAGCAATGATGACACAGATCTTATTAGATTCCTCTGGTGGCCGGATGGAAACTATGAACAAGAACTTGTCGAACACAAGATGCTGGTTCACATTTTTGGGGCAACATCATCGCCAAGTGTAGCAACTTTTGCACTTCAAAAATGTGCTACAGATTCTGAGGAGGAATTTGGACAACACGCTGTTAAGACAGTCAAGAAAAATTGTTATGTAGATGATTTTCTGATGTCAGTTAAAGATGAAAACACAGCGATTGCTCTTTGCACTGACTTGAGAAGCATGTTGGCAAAGGGTGGTTTTCGACTGACAAAGTGGGCAAGCAACAACCGAAAGGTGCTCAACTCAATTCCTGAGCAGGACAGAGCAGAAGGATTTCAAGATCTGGATTTGGACGTGGACAATTTGCCTATGGAAAGAGCATTGGGAATCCAGTGGTGTGCTGAGTCGGACCAGTTCAGGTTCAAGATCAACCTAAAAGAACGACCGCATACTAGGAGAGGTTTGTTTTCCATTGTCAGTTCCATTTTTGATCCATTAGGCTTTCTTTCTCCAATAGTACTTCCAGCTAAAGGAATCTTGCAAGATTTATGCCGACAGAAGTACAGTTGGGATGAGAACCTGCCTGATAACATTGTTAAGGACTGGAACAAGTGGATTTCAAGTTTGCAGCAGCTTGCAGATTTTGGAGTTGACAGATGTATCAAACCAAAACAGTTTGGTGAATTAGTTTTCGCACAGCTACATCACTTTGCTGACGCAAGTGCAGATGCTTATGGAACTGTGAGCTATCTACTGCTACGTAATGCATCTGGTGAAGCTCATTCCACTCTGGTGATGGCAAAGGCCCGGGTCACACCTTTAAAGGCTCCAACTATACCAAGAATGGAATTAACAGCAGCCACAGTTGCAGTCAAGATGGACAGATTGCTGAAGAAAGAACTGGAATTGGAACTTCACACATCTGTATTTTGGACAGATAGCACAACTGTGCTAAAGTACTTGAACAGTGAAAGCACAAGATTCAAGACTTTCGTGGCGAATAGAATCGCAACAATCCTGGAGCATTCTCAGGCTTCACAGTGGAGATATGTCGGTACCAATTTGAATCCTGCTGATAAAGTTTCTCGAGGACAGTCTGTTGAAGCATTCTTAAAAAATAAAAGCTGGCTCTCAGGACCAAGTTTCTTGCATTGTGCACAAGATCAATGGCCCAAGAATCCAGATCCAGGAATGCTGGACACTGATGACTTGGAGATCAGAAGATCAGCACAAGCTCATGTCATTCAGTTTCAGGAAACTCAAAATGGAATGGACCAGTTGATGACTGCCTACTCATCCTGGACAAAACTGAAACGGATAGTTGCTTGGTTTCTGAGATTAAAAGAGTTGCTAAAGAAACTGAAAGAAAAGAGAAAGGAAGTAAACTCGGAAAGCATGATGAACCAGTTCAAGAAATCTCTGAAGGGAACAGAGCTAAACTGTGAAGATTTAACCAGATCAGAAGAAGCAATTGTAAAGCTTTGTCAGAAACAAAATTTCAGTGAAGACTTGGCAGCATTAAAGCAACATCAAAGGGTAAAGAAAAACAGCCTACTCTACAAGTTGAATCCAGTACTTCAAGATGGGATCATTAGAGTTGGAGGACGATTGAATCGAGCAACAATACCAGATGATTCCAAGCAGCCAATTGTCTTGCCAAGGAAATCACACATCACATTGCTCATCCTGAGACATATACACAATGTCACAGCGCATGCAGGAAGAAATCATATGTTGGCTCAACTCCGTCAAAGATTCTGGATTCCTGGAGCTAATGGAGCCATAAGAAGATTCTTATCCAAATGTGTTGTATGCAAAAGACTACATGGAACTGCTGGTAAGCAGCTCATGGCGTATCTGCCGAAATGCAGGGTCCAACCAGATGATCCTCCATTCACAAGAGTTGGTGTAGACTACTTTGGCCCGTTCCTGGTGAAAAGAGGAAGAGGGCAAGAAAAGAGATACGGTGTAATATTTACATGTCTTGCCATACGAGCCGTACATTTGGAAGTTGCAACTTCACTTGACACAGATGCATGTCTTAACGCAATAAGAAGATTTGTATCCAGGAGAGGACAAGTCAAGGAGATGTACTCTGACAATGGAACGAACTTGCGATCTGCTGACAGTGAATTGAAGAAATCAATAAAAGAATGGAACACCACTAAGATCACAAAACACTTGCAACAAAAGGACATACAATGGCACTTCAGTCCACCAGCAGGTTCTCACCATGGAGGAAGCTGGGAGCGGCTCATTCGCTCAGTGAGAAAAGTTCTGAACATCACAGCTAGAGAACAACTTTTGACTGATGAAGGTCTTCATACCTTGCTGTGTGAAGCCGAAGCCATCATAAACAGCAGGCCTCTCACAAAGGCATCATCAGATCTCAATGACGTAGAAGCCTTGACACCCAATCACTTGCTATTACTCAAGAAGAAGTCAGAGTTACCTCCAGGAGTATTCAACAAAGACGACAATTATGCCAATCGCAGATGGAGACAGATACAATACCTCACAGACCTCTTTTGGAAGCGCTGGTGTAAAGAATACCTAACACAGCTTCAAGAACGTCAGAGGTGGTTTACGCCTGGAAGAAACTTCTGTGTCAATGATGTGGTATTGATAATTGATGACACGTCACCCAGAAATTCATGGAAGAATTCTTGGAAGAATAGTGGAAACTTTCCCAGACAGGAATGGCTTTGTCCGTCAAGTCAGAATCAAGACCAAGACCAATGAACTGTGTCGCCCAGTAACAAAGTTGTGTCTTCTTTATGAATCTGACAATGACTGATGAGTATTTAGCAGGCCCAATTTGATTGAAGGCTCTTACTTATTTTCAGTTAAATTTTGGTAATTGTTTCAAAGCTTTGAGAACAATTAGGGGCCGGTAATGTAAGAGCCTAAATTTAGTTTATGTATATAATGTTTATCTGGTTGTTGGATTATTAGAAAGAATAACATATTTCAAGTTCATTATTACGTACAATTAATTTTTATTTGAAGGATTTACAGTTCATATGTTAATATATAGAATTTAGGTATTTATATAGATCATTTATGTATTGTGGAAAGTTAGATTTAGAACAGAGTGGTTGCCTTGCTAGCTGTGGGTAATTGGACTCTACCATGAGAAGGAGGCTGTGGGAGGGGCTAAGAGTTCCAGAGAGAATCAGGAGAGGGAGGGGTATAGGGCAGTTGGTGAACAAGAAGGAGAAGATGGAGCCTTAAAGCCAAACAGTTTTTTGACCTCTCTCTCTCTTTCTTTCTTTGTTAAGTTCCCCTTTTTGGTTAGCTTTGGAAGGACTTTGGAAGAATATAACCTAACTTGGAAGAAGTAAACTGTTCAACTTTAAACCCAATGGTTCTGTGGATTTCTTGTCGTATTTCCTTTTTTTTGTTTTTTGGTGGACTTAACCAAAGGGAGTGTGGTAGAGCGTCAAGCTGAGGCTTATTCTGAAATGGAAACTATAGTCCAGGTTATTGATCCCGATTCTTCGCTTAGTGGGTTGAATTACTGAAAGGATTAATATTTCAACAATATTTCCAGCAACAGGGACAGTAGTACACTATAATAACCACAGTCTGAACTTGGGAGTTTTGTTATGCATTCAAGTATACCCACTAATTAAATATACTGTATAAATCAATTCTGACAGTAGTTATAATAAACTAAGGTATTCCGTTCTGTCTGCTTTCCCCAGAGCACTCTAGCTCACATCCATAGCCAGTTCCTGCTGATTGTGGAAGCTTTGGCTGAGTTCTGGGCAGTGCTGGACGAGATTGATGAGCACACTTGGGTGTTGGAACCTGAAAAACCCACCAGAGCTGACTCCATGAGGAGAATCGCCATTGGTAAACTCTGCCACCCTCCATCTTCTTTCCATTTTTATTGTCTCTGTCTATGGTTTGCTACTTCTCTATATTATTAATTATTACAGCCACTAAACTCAGACTTTGTGTCCCAAGGAAACAACGTCTCCATAAAGCTCGAGATTGATCCCAGACATCCCAAGATGTTGCCAGAGTGCTGCCTGCTGGGAGCTGAGCACGGTGGGAATATTTCATATCTGCAGATCTACTTAATATAAAAAAAAAATATCCATAAAGATCTGTTTGGTCTGCTTGAATGGCATTATTACACATATGATGATGATAAAATCCATATCCATCAACCCTATTTATTCTCTTGTTTTTTTTTTTGTTTTTTTTTTCTTCTTCAATTACCTTTCTTCATAAGTGTACGTACCATAAATGCTTAAAACACAGGATTGCTACAATAGGATTGGCTATGCTACAAGACAAGCTACAATATGTTTGCAAAAATAATGTCCTTCTAGATTCTGAGCGAGATTTTGCTGGATTTGAGGTCAGTTTGCACTGTTTAAGCCTCTGTGATTGTTTCTTTAAATCCAAGGTCATGCTTGGCTAACAATGGCACACAGAACATATTGTTGGTTGCCTAGCAATGTTATTCATTGATATTAAATCCACACTTCAATAGTCAAGACAGTGGCAGACGCGGACCCTCCGAGCGAGGGGTCAGACAGAAATATTGCTTTTTGCATTTACAAATGACAAACAGAGGGAGCGGCTATCACATTCCTCCCAGATTGATCTCTCGGGGTGGAACAGCCGTGATGAGCACGTTTTATGTGAATTATTTGAATATTTCCCTCTCCATCAGACTGTTTGTCACAGTAGGAAATTCCCAGCTCTGCCGCCGCCGCTGCTCTGCCGTGGCATTTTCTAAGCGCGAGTAAAGATTAGTGGTAAGAAATGACATGGCTGCACATTGTCTGTCAGTGCACTACAATCAGGTGACGGGCAGCGAATGAGAGATGAGGCGCAGTTAATTGAAACTGCTTTGGTACATTAGGAGGCGAGCACAGGTCTCGCCTTCATATGGAACACTCCCTCAGGCTTGTTTTGCTGCTCTCTGCTTTGATTGATGTGATTTATTTTTGCTTGTATGTAGTTAATATGATGGGACATAACTAAATGTGTTTGCTGTTTTATAAATAAAAACAATTTGAAATATTAGTAGTATCTTGTGGTGAAGGAGACGCTGTGCAGTTATTGTTATTTTGCTTGTGCCTTGCAGTGGTCACCCCCCTGAGGAATAAGCTGAATGCTAACATGCATTTATGGTAAGGACATTGTAATTACTGCCTGCTTTGTGCTGATTGCAGCTTGCTGTGTAGAGAAAGGACAAAGTCCATGGAAAAAAAATATAAAATCAATTCTTAGCATTTAGCAAATGGTTAGACACATATTTCCCAGACATATTTTTTTTTTTGTGTGTGGATGCCTGTAATACGTACATAATGCCTGTAGAAAATTAAAATAAAATAAGAGCTATAAGCCGTATCTTAACCATAACATTGGTTTACACATCGGCATGTAGGTCTTTTTGGGTGCTAATCGTTGAATTGTATTTATAATTCTAGCACATCTTTGTTAACATGTGTTTAATTAGTGCATGTAGGTCTGATTTCTCCTCCTTTCTCAGGAACCCTGACTGCAGTGTCCTACAGAATATGAAGGATGTTATGGAGATAGAATTCCCGTCGCCTGCCACCCACGAAAAATCTGTACGTTGCATATTTTCATGTCACACACCGCCACTTATAATTAGTTGCACAGAGCAATCGCATTTGAGGTTTGCAAGATTTTTCTTTCTTTTTTTTCCTTTCCCTTTTTTCATCGGTAGAGGTGGATACAGATTTCCTTTAATTGGGTTGTTTACAGATAAGATCATTACAATAACAAAGGTGGCAGAATCCTCAGCACTATCAAGAGCTGTTTAATCATAGATCCACAATTTATCTTTTTTTCTGTGCGCGCGCGTGTGTGACGGCTGGCGGGTTGAAAGGGCGCTGTGTTTATTTGCAGTCTGCACCACTGATTAATGCTTGGCCGTCATTAACATTCTGAAGAGCGAAAAGTTTACTTGACCAGATGTTTAAATTTTACCTGCCATCCTTTTTAATGGATTGCTAGGGGAAAAAAGCCTCTAATTATCTGAAAAGCAATATGCAAACACAGAGAGTGGAGTGGAGGGGAGTAGAGAAGAGGAGAGGCAGAAAACTGGGTATGGGGGAAGATGTATGAAGGCTCTCCAGTCTCAGTTTGGCATCTTGCTAAGGAGGAGGATTCTGTGAAGTGGGGGTCAAGTACACACAGGGTTGATAAGCCCACCTGAGTCTTCTCGCCCTGTGGAAACAAATATGAACCCCCATGCATTACAGATCCTCAGCTAGCAGAAAAAGAAAGATGAGAGATTGGTGGAAAGGGCAATAAGTAGATGCAGATTTCAGATGGAAAGGGGGGTTTTAGGAGGAGGGATATATTGGGTATATGCTCAGAATCTGTTAAGAGAACCTCCTAGTACCTCAATACTGCTCAGTCAAAAATTGAGAAAGGAAAATCTTATCTTTTTCTGATGAGTCGTGCAGCCGATTGTAAGCAACTGTTTTAAAAAATACCGTCTTTTTTTGTATTAGAGCTTCAGTGTGGAGTGCGGCATCTGCTATGCTTATCGTCTCGATTCGGCCATCCCAGATCAAGTCTGCAATGACCCACGCTGCGGGCAGCCATTTCATCAGGCCTGTCTCTATGAGGTGAATACACACAGAATTGTCGGACTTGATACGAAAATGTATTTTTACCTTTCCTTTGTTCATTCAATCTCAAGGTATTAGCAGTAGGGCTGTGTATTGGCAAGAACTTGGGGTACATTTTTACATTACTGGGTTTACAAATTAATATATTATAATATTTTGGGATTGGACTGTATGCGAGGCATATTATTATAAATATATTGTGGTTGTTTAAATCCAAGTCATAAATTTAAACTCCGTTTAAATTCAAAACGTTTTCATTTTACTCCAGTCATAAGAGAGTGGGATTGAACAGCAAAGAACAACACTGCTCTACAGTGTTAAAGGTTTAAACACAATGCAAAATGAACCAATTTACATGTTAACATATAATTAACGGTCTCATTCCCTCTTTTTTTTATTCTAACAAATGGTTAGAATCTGTCTATGGAAAACCACCAGCAAAGTGCAATTGAGACTACCCAACTCTGTGTGTATAAATAGGATCTCCGGTGGATCTTGTGTTTTACAGAGACTCTTAGGCAAGTAACATATGACATTTTTACACTAATAACTGTTTTTGCAATGTCATATGTTACTTTACAACATGTGTAATGCTCTGCTAAATGCAGTTCAGCCACCAACCTAGTCTTAGAGTCTCTGTAAAATGCAAAATCCCCTAGAGATCCTATGTAAACCTAGTTACTCACACAGAGGTGGGTAGTCCAGGTTCAGAAAGGGAAAAATCCACCCCGGGGTTTTGTTGGCTCAGCCTCAGCAGAGCCGTCCATGCAGTTGGAAATATAAAAACACCGGGGTGGATTTTTACTTTTAACTAGTCTAAACAGAACTGTTCTAATGACCTAATGGCTGGCTAAAACTTGTATGTGTCCATCTTACATTCATGCATAAACTCACCCTGTTTTTGTCATCATTTCAGTGGCTGAGAGGTTTGCCCACCAGTCGTCAGAGCTTTAATCTTGTGTTTGGTGAATGTCCCTACTGCAGTAAGGTAATGACCAATCTCTACAGAATTCTCCATTTATCACTCTGCATTCAGTTTTTTAAAAAGTCTTTTTTATTTCAGATGTTTTAAAAAGTGTCCTAAAAAGTGGTTCATGCACTGAATATAAAGAATGACGCTATATATATATTTTTTTTTCTTTTCTCTCTTCTCAGCCCATTACCGTGAAAATGGATGTTCAAAAATCATAACCTGCACAAAGTGAATCTACAGTATTTCAGTGCTAAGGCAATGCTGAAGTGTTTGATCTTGGAATATTAGTGTAAAACAACGCCATGTTTAAAAAAACTCTGCCAGCATAATGAGAAGCACAGCAACGACAATGCCTGCATACATTTTGCGGCTCCAGTGTGTACGGTTTATGTTTTGTGCGTTATTGCAGTTACTGTGATTGTGCCTGTACCAGTCATCTCTACCATCATAATCACTCCTACTCCATTGCTGTCCATCATTCTCCCAGTCGACTTCCTCCCAGAAGGTATGATTCTGGTTCTTCCAGTAGCCCTCGTCACTGGGTCTTCTTGCGCTGTAGTCATCATATGAGTGACCGTTTCTTCCCCAGTGGTCAGGGACATCTGTGTTATACTTCGGGCGAAGAATTTGGTCCCTCTGTCGTCTTCTCGTGGGCAGCCAGGCCTCATCCTCATCCTCATCTGTTCTCCTGGTTGTAGACACTGGAGCCAACTTGTTTTTCCCACCAAAATAAATATATAGTATTTTCCATCTCAGTGTTATTAGTAGTGTTCATACAACAAAAAATAAATAAATGTAAATTAATTTGTGTTTGATTTATTTGTGATTTATTTGTGTCAGTGTAATCACACTGTACATGTTTAAATATTATTTAAAAACTAGTTTTTTTGTGTTTAAAATTATTTGACTTAGTAGTGTTGTTGATGAGTGGCATGCATTACTTGTTCATGTTTTTGTCTCTGTCTCTGTTGTCTTCCTACTTGTGCTTTGGGACGGACACTTGACATCAAATGGTCATCATAGTCCTCGTCATAGTCTTCATCACTGCAGTTTGCTACAGGTTTAGATTTGGTTGTTTTTTTAGCTGTTGACACAGCTTTCCATGGTTCCTGCATTAAAAAGTTAGCAATAATGATTAAGCAGAACATATGTATCAGATTATTATTTATGTGAATAAAGAAGAACCTTTTTTATTTTTTACGAGTACAAAAAAAAGGAAAAACACCTGCTCTATGGTCTTTCCTGCCTCTCCTGGGGCTCTGTAGCGAACTCTGGCTGGTATTGATTTCACTTTAGCCACGTTCCCATCTTCATCTCCATTGATCGGTTCTGGTCTGGTTGGTGATCTCGCTGAAGACTTGGCTTGACTGCCATTCTTCTATAGAGAAGAGCATGAGAACAGACACTTTAGAATATTGCATATGAAGTAATCGTGTAAGAAAATATTTATATATTTTGCTCTGCAATACTGCATCTGTTTTCAATTATACAGCATTGATATTTTCATTTTTAATTTACATATAAGGTGGGTGGCAGACCTGATTGTACAAAAAGTAAATCTTTTATACTCACATTTCATAAAATACGACTGTTTTCCTTAAGTTAAGCAATAATACATAAGTAAGTCCTATAACGTGTAATGTTGGCACTGCTGTTCTGTGGTTGTAGAAGCTAATCCTTATATATGATCTACATGTTTACTAGGGGTGTCACGATTCTCTAAATCCTCGATTCGATTTCATTTTCGATTTGAGGGTCACGATTCGATTCGATTCTCGATTTTCTTGTTTTTTTCTTGTTATTATTTTATGCCTCATAAAATTTAAATAATATATTTATTATTATTATTATTATTATAAATATTATTATTATTATTTATTAAGATATATATGGTAATGCCATCTAGTGACTTTTTTTGGTAGCAACAGTGTGCACTATTAAAACAAGCAGTTTATCAGAGCTGTGTGTGGATGGCTGGTGAAACTGCTCATTACATGAAGCTGCAGTTCTTCATCCAACCACTAGCAGCAGCAGCACAAGCCCCGCTCTCTTCACTCAGTCACTACTTCAGTACAGCCCAGCCACGGGCTACAGAGCTCAGCCAGTCCGTTTTTACTGTTTCTGTAAACAAATAAAGGTTTTAACCCCACTAAGCGGATAATACAGCTCACTACAGTTCATCTTTCAGCCCAAGCAGCTAACAGCAGCAGGTTAGAACAGCCGACACGGAGTCACTGCTCGGATTACATTATAAACAGGTCAGTTAGCGCGCTGCTAACCTCAGGATGTTTATAACTACGGAGTTTAGTGGACACACCACGGCCGCCAGGTAAGTCTTTTAAAGGCTACTGAAGACTATTAAAGGCTATTAGAGTGTAACCCCTGGCTCCCAGGGGTTACAAGAGGTTATTGAAAGCATTATTGGGGGGCAGAAATCAGTACAGGCTGGTTAGATAAGTGATGTGGGTATTGTCTTATAAATATTTACACATAACTTATATCTCTCCTGAAAAGCTTTTATTTTAGTCAGAAACACGCTTGTGTTTACTTTATCTGAGAGAAAGATGTTTTTTTAATTCAATGGAAAGCAACAGGTGTAGTCAATTATAAGTTTAAGATTTTTAATCCACCTCACTGTGATCTATAGTCAGTGTTCTCAAGTCACACTGACACACGCATTTCAGCGAGTTCACACGCTCTCACCTGCGCGCACCCACCCCTCCGTTAGATACAGATACAAAACCTGCGCGCCCAACCCCCGCCCCCCCTCCCCCGTTGGACAGATAAAAACAGTGATCACACTCCCGCCGACTGCGCTCATGCAGTGGCTATCTCTATTTAAATGAATAGGATGCGCTGTGTTGGTGCCGCGCCATTTGCGTAGCGCGCTGCGCTATTTGCGTAGCGCGCGCGGGAGGGATCGTCGATCCTCTTTTTGACTTCGATACTCGAGATCGTGACCTCATTTCGATTCGATTTCGATAAAATATCGAGATCGTGACACCCCTAATGTTTACCAAAGTTAGCCTCGGGGGGGAATGACTACACACTGATGGTGAGTGCATTTTGCGTGTGTCCTCCAGTTTCTGACAAATAGTTTGTCCAGTGCTATGACGTGTAATATTAGCACAGGAGGCAGCAGGCCGAGTGCCGCAGCAGTGCCTATATTACACGTTATAGCACGAACTTTGAGTGTATTATTGCGATTATACCACAACTCCATTATAGCTGTTTATTAAAAGATTTTAAATTAAAAAGGATGAAAAAATACGATCTAGATATATAGATACTTTATTTATCCCGAAGGAAATTTAGGAACGATCTGTTTGGTTATAAACACTCCGCAAGTTTAAATAGATCCATTGCTGCGCTGTTTGGCTTGTAAGTGCTGCATCGTTGCTAGGTTTCCTGTAAAGTAATGCATAGAGAGCTTCAGTTACAGTGCATGACGGACTGATAACGGCGCTCATGGAACGCCTCTAAGCAAATTACATTGCAAGGTTGGAAATAACTGTAGTATAATTGAATTTAAACAACTGCAATAGATTGCCTGGCTTATAGTATCACAATATACTGCTATATATTGACTCCCTATTAACCCCTATATCGTGATATGTATCATATTGCCAGGTTCTCTCCAAACCCCGGCCCTGAAATGAAGCTACTCAAGTTGAAAGAAATTAGTATAAACTGGAACTCTGATAACTGCATGAGCCCTTGCTCTTGTCTGTGAGCTCTCCCTCTCCTTTGTGCTCTCACCCTGACCTGGATCCTGAGAGTAGAGGACCTCTCCTGATTAATGATACTCAGTGCTCTCCCTGAGGTGGCAACACTCCAAACTAAATTTGGCCACAGATCACTGCTGAGGTCAGGTGTAGGCAAAATAAACTCTGCGAGCGTTGGAGTAGCGTTAGAAGCCGCATACCTCTCCTGGCCTGACTCTCGTACAGGAGAGTCGAGACACGAGGGTGACATTGATGGTGTTGTTTTAAATTTTATTCAAAGGAACTGGAGCTTGACCCTCCAGAAGGAGATGAACAGAAAGCACTAAGAAAATATTACTACAAAGAAAAGGAGGGATTCAAATCTTAATGCCCATAGTGTTGACACTGATCTTTTCCATCTGTGCAAGAGGTTTGGCCAAGGTCAGAAAGAGACGGAACCTCTTTCACTGCCTCCATGCATTCCACTGTGAGGATTCTCAGAGTGTGTGCCAAGAGAACAATATAGTGCACGCAGGAATTTACCTGAAATGTGTCAATGGCCGAAACTTGTTCATTGCAGAAGAAAGGGCAAGGATAGAAGACATTCAGCAATGATGTCTACAAAATCAAGTCCTTTTAAAGCACCGCAATCTTTTTATTTTATGTTACCAGCCTCCCATGCCTTACCTCTCTAACCTACACTGTACTCATCACCACTTTAAATAACATGTTCATAATAAATTAATTCCAATTTATAACAAGATTCGTATCCTCTCTATTTTATCAATTCAAAGCTCTCGATAATACAAATGCCAGTCACCAAATCAAGTGACAACCTGTCTGAGAAGTGGCTTTGATACTGTGATATAAGAAAATACAAGGAGCCATTACATTTCATCCTCAATGTTGACTATTTACCAGCACTTCTCAAGCTTCAACATCTTTTTTTTTACGCCTAGATCAAACCGCTGGACACTTCTACATGGAAATGAGAAGCAAAGAAAAAAAAAATCCACTGTAATTCTAACTGCTGATCTCTTGGCCTCAGTAAAATGTGTGTATTCAATAGCTTCAAATTGGTCTGCTTGTGCTTTCATAGAGTTCAGTGGTTCAAGTTAGCTGTGATCGGTGGGAAAGTGATTCATACAGAATGAAGGCCTCCACTCCAGACCTCTTGACAGGCAATAAGCCCTTCGGCAAGGTCAGCAGAGGTTAACCTATGACACCCGGTCAAGATTCACCGCCTCATTTATCCGTGCAGATGGAAAAAAGCACCATTCTCGCTTCTTCCCACCATAATTCTGCATCTCAAAGAGTTGTGGGGGGTGTAACAATTTGAAGAAGATATGTTTTGAGCTGTTCAATCTGTAACAACATACACTGTACATATATGCTGAAATCAAATCTTCAACATGTATGCAATTACCATAAATTCTGAGGCTTTAATTAAATGGCTCTCTCACACACTAATGACGCGGCAGTGTAAGAAGGAGCTCCGAGCTGAAGGCGGCTTTAGACAGCTCTGAGACTGTCACCACTCTGTAAATCTCCACTCTCCTCCACTCTACCTCCGTGGCAGCTAGTGTGCCTGTGCTGCCTGCTGGATTCTGTGCTGCGCTGTGCTGCTCAGAGCAGGAGTGGGAGTTAGCTTGCACGGGAAGAGGTCAGTGGAGGGTTCTCAAACCTGAGCATCTCCTTCTTTCTCCCAGACAGATAAATCTGCCGCAGCCCACAGACTGCTCTACATGCTCCAGCCCTTGCTCATATGGTCCCCATTAAGGCAGGAGCACTTGCAGGCCAAAGCATTTCACACTCACCCTGTTCGTGGCAGGCCTGGCTGTCTCCACTGCTCTCGGCCTGGAGAGGTCCAGGGGGCCCCACGGCCCAGACCCTATCAGGACCTTCCTCAGGGCCTGGTAGTCTGGCCTGTCTTTGTATCCAAGATCTCTCACGCCAAGAAAGAACCTGGCCACTTCTGCTGAGGAGGAATTCAAAAAAGAAAAAAGTAAGCTGGAGAGGACGTTATGGATTTCAAGCTTCTAGATTTAAACTTGTTAATAATCAAATTTATAGTAATAGCAAACAAAAATTTTACTTTGAATTATTTATTCCTACATATTTAACCCGTGGGCTGAGGTTGTTATGATGTCCATATTTTTTAAGACCTTAACATTTGTGGAAGACATGAAATGGAGCATGTTAAAGACACATCATGACTCCTCTCATCAGACAGCTTGAGAAAGTGTCCAAGTTGTGGAGGGTTATCTTGTGTGGGCATTTACAATTCCTCGATTCACAGTGCAATGTGTGTATCAGGAATACATCACAAATCATTACCCCCAACAGTGGACAGCGCAGTCGGCAATGATCCTGGCCGGTGGTATCTGAGTAGGGTTGCCCATGCAAGCTGGCATGAAATCACATCCATGTTCAATGCAAGAGGTCCCACATGCATATCCCACAGGTCAGTGCAGCATTCTTTGGCTTCCATGGGACATGCCAAAAGTCACTGGGCATCAGTGATGTCAGTAACGCGTTACTCTAATCTGAGCTTTTTTTTTTTTTTTTCAGTAACGAGTAATTGATGCATTAATATTTCTAATCCAGTAATCAGATTAAAGTTACTTATCTTAATCAATGTGCATTACTTTTTTGTCATTTTCCTCAGTAAAACGATTTTGTAGCACCCGGCAGGACGTGCTGAAATGTATGTAATGTATTCTGGGAATTGTAGTGTGGGTGTGTAGTCGCCTACGTGCTGCAGCAGAACATTAAGTTCTCCCTCATTTTTGTTGTAGCACGGCCACGTTTTTTTTTTTTTTTTTGGGGGGGGGGGGGTGTCATGACCAAGCAGGCTCCAATAAATGCCCAGTACTTTGCTGTAACCCTGCTTCTGCTCATCTTTCCCCTGGAACAGAACCAAAGTTTAGAACTTTTTAGAACGGGTGGAAGGAAAAGTTCTAGCCCATGGAGGTATGGTGGAAACTAGCTCCTCTGAGTATCCCGACCACAGTCGAGAGGCAGTAATCAGGATAAAGGAACACAGTCGTCAATGGTTGCTGTTTGCCGCAACCACACCAAAATAAAACAGGCTAGTGAGCTAACAGGCTAACATACACACTCACACAGCGAGCCCCCCTCTCTCGCCACCCCTCACACATACACTCACACATTGAGTTTGTATCATTTAAAGATATATCAAGGTTGGTGATACTTTTAAAATAAAGTAATCCGCAAAGTAACTTAGTTACTTTTTCAAAGTAACTATGCCATCACTGCTTGGGCATAATACCAGTTCATGTCTCATGATATATGGCTAGGGTTGCAACGGTATGAGATTTTCACGGTATGATAACCGTCTCGGAAAATACCGCGGTATCACGGTATCACAGTTTGTTACATATATTATTAAACTGACCCTTAAAGAAATTACAACAAAGTTTTTTTGTTCAATTAACTATTTATTGTAGAAACTACACCATCAGGTGAAGGAAACCATGTTTTTCCACTACTCTTAAGGGCATTAAGAGTGTATATATATATAAAAAAAGTTGGTATATAACCAGATACTGCAGAAAGAGGGGATTTATTTCTGACATGATCCTCACAATAGAGATTTCTATTTTAAGGCTTTCACACCTTAAAACCTTCAACATATGAAAAACAGGCACGTCAGAATTTGAAAATTAACGCATGTAAATGAATGGCGTCTTTCACATCCAGTCCGGCCAGGACCTTTACACGGACACGTGAATCCATCGTAGCACGCACTTCACGCCTGTACCTGCGTGCCCGAATTTCGGATAACTCAGCGCTTTTGCGGGCGCTCACCGCATGGGTTGTGCACGACTACAAAGAAGTTTTATTTAGGTTATTTAGGTAAAATTATAAACTGAACACATACTTTGCGCTGCACAGCGGGGTGGTTTTCGAAGATGGGAGAACAGGTTTGATGTATTTCCTCCTTTAGCTGTGACTTTACGGCCACATTGATTACAAGCTTGTTGATTACAAGATTACAAGTCTGTTTTCAGGCTGTTTGAATGAGCGAAATATGATCAGAATTATGTTAATTAACACTAACATAGAAGCATAGAACTATTATTTAATAAAAATGATTTTTAAGAACAGCTAAACACAGTGCGGAGAAGTTCACGTGCGAGAGAGAGAGACACAGAGAGAGAGAGAGATTTGCGTGTTCTGATATGAGCTACTCACAGGTAAAGGTTCTCTTTTATCTCCTCGTGCTCATTTTAGTCCAATTCATAATTCTGCAGTTTCTCAGTGTTTTCTGTCGTATTTTGCGGCTAGCGCGAGCGCTTACAACTAACACCGCGGACCGCGAGGTGCAGCCGCGCTGCCGCTGTTATGCCGAATCCGACTCCCTGCTCAATCCGACTCCCGCTTCGCGGACAGAATCGGCACAACACCTCCCGCTGTAGAACTGCGGGAGTGAAAACAGCGCTTATAAATAAGTTAGTTAAGTTTCACTTTCAGTTTTCGTTATTTGGTTCGTTTTCATTAACAATAATAATTGGTTACTTAGCATTAACATTGTGATTATCACACCAGAGCTTTATTTAAAAATAAAATATATAATTAAAAAACAGATGCCTACATCTCAGACTATTTTCTAGAGCCCAACCCGACCCGGCCCGAGGAATGTGGTGGGAAATCTCGGCCCGAACGGACCCGATCTCGGGTCGGGCCTCGGGTCAGGTCTGGTTCGGGCAGAGAATCTAAGCTCTAGTCTGATGCACTTTCTGCCATTCTCACCGCTGTGTGCTGAGTAGCTGAAGCGGAGCAGAGTTGCGCATGCGCGGGTGACTTTCTCCGCTGGCTTGCGTTTTACCGGTAATAAGCAAACACACACGGTATGATAACCGTGCATTTTAATACCACGGTATACCGTGAAACCGGTTACCGCTGCAACCCTATATATGGCATTTAAGTTCATATACATTCTTGAGTAGAATAGATTTTATTTTTGACACTACAATGTTTATTTTAAAATACGTCAGTGCAGCCCCACCCCCAGTCATATTAAAGAACTTTTCCCTGTCGCTGTTTGATGACACAGCTGTGTGTAAACAAGGTAATTACACGATAAACTACAGCTTGCAAAAATAGTTCCTCCATGTGATTCTCTAGGCAGTAATATGACTGTCAACAGCTCTAACTGTCAAATTATTAATATGCCTTATAATGACAGAACGTCTGACACTCATGATTAGTGAGTATGACATTGATGAAGATATTTAACGCAACACAGTCATCTCTGCAACCAACACGACTCAGAATAAGGGAAAGCGATATTTCAGTATACACTGACATGGTCTCTAAGGACTATTTCTATATCCCATGGATGGTAAAGAACATTGCCATTACTGACCTGTAAGATACACAGGTGGGGCCTTCTACATTGAATGTGAACAAGGACGAAATTAAACCAGAAAAAAAAGTCTGATACCCGCTATCTGACTACGATCAAACTCCAAGACAACTTGAGCATGCTGCCCAATGTTCAACCTTAATCATAAGATTTTACAGGTGTAGATGTTCATAGAGCTAATCCATGACTTCTGGCATTTCACTGTACTGTATTTTTCACACTATAAGGCACACCGTATTATAAGACGTACTATATCAATAAATAAACGTCTATTTTCATATGGATGGATGGATGCTTAATTGATCCCCAAAGGGAAATTCAGGGAAACAGGCGCACTAGATTATAAGGCACATTTTAAGAGACACAATAAGGAACTTCTAAGTCAGCAGGTCTCGCCACTGGGTGGTGGTCGTGGTGGTAGGGGGGTAGCTAGCTAAGTTAAGTACAGCTAAGTCAAACGAACGCTGGATGTTAATCTACGCAGATTTCTCTCCTAAAAACTGATTATTTAGGTGAGTAAAGCGCTTCCGTTTATTTACAGAAAGCTTAGATTTCCAATTTTTTCCAGGCTGGAGCATTAGCATTAGCAGCTAACTGCTCCAGGAGTGCTAGCTAGGGTTAGGAGCAAGCTACAGGCCGATAATATTTCCTCACCTTTGAACGGGGAAATAGAGGTTAGCGGCTAATGGATGAACTGAAACTCCTGTATAACGCTGCACTTCAGCGGAGTGGCTTTACTGCTCCTTACAATCTGACTGGTAAAATTAAATAATTTTAAATGCATTATAGTGCGAAAAATACAGTATATCTGAACAATTTCTCCAGTTTAGTTTTCTCCGGTTTGTGCATGCAATCGGGAGGCTGCTGGATGTTTTCAATAAGAGTCAATGAGGCCAAGGCTTGCTGGGTCACGTTTAAGTTAATTTCACTATGCGAATGTAAAGCTTAAGACAAAGTTTAAAATGTGGGTTGGTGATGCAAAGTATAAGAGGACCCCAATAAACACATTTAAAGATGTAAATCCATGAAACCCCATTTCTATTGCCTCTTGCCTAGGGCCCCAAAATCCCTAAGCCCACCTCCGATCACACCAACAAACAGACCTTGACAAGAACACAACAGTCAATGAGCCCCACTATTCAAACATGCACACAAATGTGCATCTAATACGGCTACTTTCCCTTCTTCACTGTAATAAATAAGCTGCCTGCAGCACTAGGCCAGTATGCAGCATCTTTGTGGCAGTCTAACTGAATGTATATCACATGCACGGCATTGATGCATGTTGGAAGCCTTATCTCTCTGGTCCAGCTGCAGCCAGCCTCTCAAGGTTGGGGGAATAGGACCTCATCATAATCATAGATCACAAAGCCTCTATTCAGGAGACATGCATGCCCTCTCGCTCGGCGCGAGGGGTAAAGATAATGCAGAGCTGCTATGGTCTGCTGATGGAAGAGAGGCAGGGTGGCTCAGTCTCTCAGCCACCCCCTTGTTGATCATAGAGTGTCACAAGTGTATGTGCCGAACACTTACTTTCCCTCTCCTTCTTACTTACCTGTAGTGGAGCTGGAGGAAGACATTCGGAGAACTGAGTCTGGCAGGTCAGCAATCAGCCTGTAGGGTCAACAGAGAATAGAGAGGGGTTAGCCAATAATTATGTGTGCAATAGCTGGTGTTTTCCCCAGCAGGAGAACTGGACAATACTTCAGTGTCAATATAGGGCTCTGGAAAAAAAATTAAGAGACCACTTTTCTGAATCAGTTTCTCTGATTTTTCTATTTATAGGCTTATGTTTGAGTAAAATGAACATTTTTGTTTTATTCTATAAACTACGGATAACATTTCTCCCAAAGTCCAAGTAAAATGTATTTGAAGCTCATTTAAAGAATTTATTTGCAGACAATGAGAAACGGCTGAAAAAAACAAAACAAAAAAGACGCAGAGCTTTCAGACCTCAAATAATGCAAAAAAAAAAAAAAAGTTTATATTCATAAAGTTTTAAGAGTTCAGAAATCAATATTTGATGGAATAACCCTGGTTTTTAATCACAGCTTTCATGCATCTGGGCATGTTCTCCCTCCACCAGTCTTACACACTGCTTTTGGATAACTTTATGCCACTCAAAACTGCAAACATTCAAGCAGTTCAGCTTGGTTTGATGGCTGTGATGGATGTTCCAGATCAAAAAAAAAAACAACATTTTTAAGTGGCCTGTTTTTTTTGTTTTTTTTTTTCCCCCAGCGCTGGCACTGTATATCGTGATATCGAATGTTTCAATAATGCTGATATGTTTTTTTCCCCCAGATATTTCAATATACATTATTCACAGCTTTCTGGCTTACGTTCATTAAGTTCATGATGCAACACATGAATTAGTTAATTATTATATGAGAGGTTTGCAGTTAGAAACATTCACAGTAGTTATTCTGTGACTTTTATATTGTTCATATCGATATCAGAATTATATTTAATGAACTAAAATGAAGCTAAAATAGATTCTGATATAAATGTTTGGCCATAAACAGTCATGCTCAAGCCATACGTTCAAATGAGACACTGTTGACCAGCTCCTCTATGTCACAGACTGAACTGCACCATCACTGAGAGCCTAATATTGGTAATACAACAACCCTTGCCAACTATATATATATATATATATATATATATATATAGTATATATCTTTCCATTCCATTTGCTCAAATACAACGTGCCTCTCAAAAGTTACATCTTAAAAATGAGAGGGAAAAGGCATTCAGGCAATAAAGTTCTCCATATCGCTTGCCAACTACACCTCTGATACTTGACCAAGGCAGTTCAGGGAATACTTTGGGTTGAATAACCACAGACAGCTGTCAGCCTCTGATCAGCAGCCATTACACACAGTAGAGTGCTGTTTTTGGGCCTGTGGTGGGCTGGAGGAGGGGGTAGGGGGAGGTTGCGTACTTGGCCTTGGCCTCCTGGACCTGCGTTGGATTCCTAAGCACTGAGAGCCAGGGCAGAGTTCCGCACTGCCAATGGAGCAGGCAGTAGCCCAGCACCTCCAGGTCCCCTCGTCTGGATGAGGCTGCAAGGGGGAGAAGAGAGAGAGAGAGAGAGTGGGGAGGAGCATGAAGTGAGAAAGTAAGGAGATAAATAAAAGAGGGGAGGGGAGGATTGGTGGGATAAGGAGAATAAGAGAGAGATGAATACCTGGCGGGAAGGCGAGTTTAAAAAGAATCTTTTGATTAAATGGCCTGTCCATTGGCCACTGAAATATGCCCTTATGAAAAAGACAGAGAGGGGAATACTGATAGAGGAGTATTTTGTTTTTTCAGCTGGTGCTCTGGCCTGTCTCATAGACAAACAGGGCCCATCTGAGAGAGGCTAGGAAGAGTTGGAAGATGGGGTCAGTTTACTCCCCCTGCCCACTTACCCCACACACACACACACACATATATATATATATATATATATATATATATATATATATATATATATATATATATATATATATACACACACACACACACACACACCTTTAAATCCTCCCCCCCCTTTCTCAGACTCGTCTGGCCTGGCGGCTCGTCCCAGGAACCCGATACTCACGGCCTCTGACATGATCCAGACAGCCCATGGCCCGGCCCGACACTTTCTCCGCCAGAGAGCCAGGCAGTAAAACAAAGAAATAAATGTCTGAGGCCAAATTGTTCCCACATGTTACTGGATTCCGTGGGGTCTGCGCTGGCCTTAAGAGGAGACCCACAGATCAGTGTGTGTGTGCGCGCGCGAGTGTGTGTGTCCGCGAGCATAGGGTGTCCTACACCCCAACCTCAGCTGCAGCACATTACACAACTGCCATCTAGTGTAAACACACTTCTTCACACACATAAACAGAAAAAAAAAAAGAATTTCACTGGCCATTTCTTTCCCACTTCTGAACTCGAAGAGAGAGGAACTTCGGATATCTTTCATTACCTATTATCATTATTTATTGTCCTGGACTGACATGTGATTGGCATCTGTGTTTATCCTGACAATGCTTACACAGAAAAAAAACATGAAGGATCAATGAAAATTTACAATGAAATAGCATTAAAGTTCTATGTAAACCACAAAACTTTAATGCTTAGGTGACACATCCCACATATGCTATACAAGTAATCCATTCACATATTGTGGTAACAATAGCCCAGTGCAGTGCCTGCACTGCACTGAGCTGAGCTTCACTAAACTAGATCACTTTAAACAGATAGATATGTTAACGTTTTATGTATAGATTGTATACACAGATTAAAATATAAAATAAAAATAAAGGACTGATATCACTGCAAAAAAATGCAGTGTCTTTACTGTTCAAATATTTTAATAGAATAGAGATTCATACATTTATTCAATATACATACAGTTCAAGTGGCATCATTATGATATACACGTCTAGAATAATGCTATCTATCATTCTATCATACGAATCATCGCCCCCTGTAATTCACGGTAAATTGAGGTTTTTCTCCTGTCTTGGTCAAATGTGAGTTAACATCATATTAAGCAGGTCCCTTCATGAAAAACTCCAGCTTGATTTCATCAATAAGGGTAAATTAAAGCACACAGTCTGTTCGTGCCTGGAGAGTTTATCAACTCAATACTGTAACTGCAGTCCATCTCCTGAGAAATTACCTATTGACTGCCTTCATCAAAGGGGAAAATCTCGGCCTAAATCCATGGCCGCCATTGATCTCGCCATGCCCATTAGGCGCTCTTGCCCGTTAGCCAATCTCACAGCCAGGCCCAACAGGCCAGCGCATTTATAGTTTTCCTGCTTCTCTAACACTGCAATTTAACAAACGCAAAATTAGTTTTGCCTCAAAAGTCTTGATACAAGGTAGTGACTGACCTTGGATGGGGAAAAAAAACATTATTAGTAACAAATACAGCGGATATTCTTTCTGAACCATGCAGGCCTTGGCACAGAGACACTGGCCTTAAGTGCGTAAAATACAGCACTTACGCTATTAGCACTTTATCTGCCTTCCTGAGAGGGGGAAGGGGGCTGGCTGGGCAGGTCTGACACCGATTCAGTTTTATAAAATGAGGATCCACGAGAACGTTGCATTCCAGGCCAGACACAACACCTTCCATCAATGCGAGGCTGTTGTTCATAATTATGGCCCATTGTTATTCAAATTACCTAAAGTGCTGTGTCAAACTCTTGAACCTCTCCTTCTGAATTTCAGCCATTTCTCTTCAACCCTACAGGTGATAATTAGGCCTTTAGCACAGAGTTCAGCGGGAAGCAGAGAGCCTGTCTCCGCGCTCCTCACCATGGTAACACATCAACATCTACACGGGGTGCCAGGGGCCACAAGGAAAGGAACACTCCACAATCTGCATTCATCTACGGGGGCGACTCGACGCTAACGACCTACACAACAGCTGTCAGTTTCCGCAGCCTAGACCAGTAGACGTCCACTACTGTGGCATCGGTTCAGCTCGCAGGCAAGCAGGCAGGCAGGCTCATCATGACAGTGGCGAAACGAGTCACTTCTGTATGACTTTCAGAAGAGGTTAGCAAGCGAACTTAGGTCAGAGCGTAGGCAATCTTCTGCAGCTCTCATTACTTAATACTTAATGCTCTTCTGTTAGCATGACCCAGGAACACAGCACAATGCCTTATGCAGGAAGATTTATGCACCGTGGGTGCCTATACATCTAAGCAGCAGGGAAATGGAATGAGGACCATATGTAAAACCCTGCACACGAGCACACGAGCAAGTTAACAAACTGCAGTAGGACCACGAGGACAGACCTTTGTCTGAACCTCAACGTGATTTACTTTGATACTTATCAAACGTCATGTATTTCCACTCAACACCGTAACTACTAGGGATCAAGAACGTCTCGTTTCTGAAGAAGAATACTTTGTACTCATTATTTGATGTAGCCATGTTCCAGTTTATACGATCTTCTAGACATATTTGACATGATTTATGAAGAAAACAGGCACACTTTTGTACATGGATATACTTAGGCCTGTCACGATAATTATGGTTTGACCTCAATCATTTTTGCAGACATTGACATTGCCCGTTGTGTTTTCTGGTATGTTTACATGAGAATGAACATTAGCAATGTTAAAGCCATTTTTGCTGCCTAAAATACTATAACTGCCAACTTTTGATAAGTACAATGAATTGCTATAAAAAAACATACATCTCCCAAAATAATTAGTATTAATAAAAATACACTGCTCTTTAAAGAGTCTTATTGCATTATTATGTTGTCTTAAAATTACAATAATATAATAATATAATTTTTGGCGATTTTTTTTTTTTTTTAGCATTTTACATAAAAAACAGTGGATCTCAAACTGTGGTACGTGTACCACTGGTGGTATTTAAAGCACACCTAGGTGGTACGCCACCAAATAAATGTTTTTTAAGATAGAGTCAGATAAAAAAAAAAACAATATATATCTAAAATGATCATAATTGTCCCCAAATGTCATGAACTTCAAAAATGAAAGTCTTTTTGGTAGCATTTCTATTGGATTTTGGAGTATAAATTTAGATAAAAATTAATTTATTGTGCTTCACATTAACATCAGGATATACATGATGCATCACATTTTTTTGTCCATATCGTTCACCCCTAGTTTGCTTTCATATTTTTCTTTTGGATGAAGTGTAGATGGTACTTTGAGTGTTTAGTTTGAGTGTGGGAGGTACATGGTTTAAAATGTTTGAAAACCACTGGTTTACACTATGCACAAACACATCTCTGGTAATGAAATATATTACATTTGACAGCTTACTCAGCAATAAATATTAGTTACTATCTTGTTTTTCACATACTTCAAAGAATGACAGCACAAAAAACATGGCTATTAGCAAGCTTATTCCTGGCATAGATTCAGTATTGAACCTCTGTAATGTCGGCACTATTTTGCAGTGGAGGTTATTGGCTTTGAGTCCCAGTCTAACAAAACATCAAAGCTTTAATTAATGGTTAATGCATACAAGATGCAGGTTATGACTTCAACTATTTAGGGAATTGTTGAATTAAGTCTGGCCAGGTAGACATGGACTGAGCGATCAATATCCAATAAAAAGACTGTATGCAATTTACAAGTTAATGTGTTTCCAATATCTTGACCTAGAGTTAAGAGCATGATATGCTGGGAGGAATCTATATGCACTGGCCTTGCTTCAGGGAGAACTGCACACATCACAGATTCATGCAAATATTACAACAGAAGAGGAAAAAAAAAAGCTCAAATCTTAGTCTTCTTATAATGGACAGCCTTTTAAAAGAAGGAAAGCCACATCAATTGAAGCAGTTCAAGACATTTACAGATAATTGTGAGTAATTCACATCCAGCGCTCTCAGTGCAGCCTCAGCATGAAGAAAAGAATGCATGAATTCAGCTTTACCTACGCCTTTGTGTGCATCAATGCTTGTATACTCAATGGTGCCATTGTGTCCTTTCTTTGGGTTCTCTCTGTACTCTTTATGCTCTCCCTTTGGACAGTATCTGTATGACAGACCATAGTCAGCCAAGTATACCTGTAACAAATAATAGGAAAGAAATAATAGGTCAATCTCTGGTCCTGGAAACCACCCGAGAGATTTCAGACATGAGGCAATGTTTTGGATTTGATTCTCAAATCAGATCTTTTGAGATGACTGTTGGCACTGTTATTTGCAAATGATCAGATCTAGGGGTGTAACGGACATGTATTCTTTATGAACTGTCACAGTTTGGGGGTCACAGTTTGGTTTGAAACATGTAAAAACCAATGAACGTAATGAATATCAAAAGTTCACAAGCAAGTTGCACATTGAACCTTTAGCTGTAGGTATTTGCTTTTAGCAACTTGCAACTAGCTTAGCCTTCCACGCTAACTGTAGCTCTTAGTGCATGGGTCTGTTTGGCGAGTGGGAACCCAGCATAGTTTGGTTAGAGAAAAAACTTTCAGTACACAGGAGCTAAATGACCCAACTAATTATTTTACTACTATTAGACAGCATTATCCACACATACCAATATGTTTAGAAAGTGCATACAAAAAAAAGTCTTACAATAGTAATTTTAAGTAATGACAAATGTGTTACACTGCTCCTACATGCACACATTTTGTTTTATCTTAAATTTGCATTTGCATACCAGATGTTATTCTTTACGAACTGTCACAGTTTGGGGGTCACAGTTCGGTTTGCAACATGTGAAAACCAATGAACGTCCAAAGATCCATTTGTCCAGAGAAAAGAGTACTCAGCATTGTTTGGTTAGAGAAAACACTTAAGTCTTTACAATAGTCATTTTAAGATCATGACAAATGTGTTACACTGCTCCTAAATGCACACATTTTGCTTTATCTTAGATTTGCATTTGCATACCAGAGGTTATTCAGTTTTGTATTGCGCTTTGTCTCTGCATATTAATAGATATACATAGGTATTTATGTTAGAATTTTAAAAACACAAGGAATGTTTTTTTTTCCAGTCTGTGACCATTCATAAACATAAAAGAGTGTAATACAAAATATGATATTTGAGTTCTGTTCATATAATCAAGTTACTAAAGTTGAGACTATGCAGAATGCCAGCTTTTGCAAGGTCTTTTCCTCTTTTTTTCTGAGAATTTAGCTTGAGCTTTGTTTAAATATAGACTGCAATAAACAAATTATAACACTCCTCATATTGCACAACTATTTATAATAAGCTAAAGAGCTGCTTTTCAGACTACTTAAAAATATGAGCCATGTCAGAGTGCACATTCCCAATTAACAGATATTTTAAAACCATTAAAAAAAAATAGTTTTTTTTTTTTTTTTTTTTGGAGCCTGAACACCTACATAACAGGTCAAACATATGCTTTAAAATCATGCAGCCCTAAAATGTACGCTAAAAATCCAGAGAGTCTTATATAGTATGTAATAGTATCAGTCTTATAAAATCTATTTCGATTTCTGGACAGACTAATATAAACAAGAATGGACTAACCTTTCCAGGGTCTCTGTGGCCCAGTAAGAGATTGGCACCCTTAATGTCAGCGTGGACGTATTCGCTGTCATGAATATATTCCAGCACGTCCAGCTGTTGGGGGCAAAGTGACAGAGGCTAAGGTTAACAGATGAATAATTTAACCAGCTCATAATGACCCTCCGTAATGACTGCTGACAGAAGGCAGGTATGCCAACAGTGTTTAGGGTGGACTCAAAGGCTATTCAATAGGTCATCTCCAAGATTATTTAATGTTATAATGAAAATGTTAATAGTGCTTAGCCTTAATGGCTTGTTGATTGAGTAATAATGTACTTTCAAACTAATTTTGTATATAGATGCTAGTGTCATAGTGATCTTCATCAATTTCATTAAAAATAAATAATAATAATAATAATTGTTTGACACAATCTGAATATTTAAATTATCAGAATATTATCTGAATAATATTACCCACCCATAAATTAAAAGATTTCAGATTATTGGAATTAATGTAGAAATACAATACTATACATTACTATAAAAATGCATACTGGGCAAGAGATAATGATTAAAAAGGCACAATAAACACAAACTAAGCTTGAAAATTACAAGTAACATTTTTATTATTTCGCATTAAACCAAGTCAATCCAGGTACTGCAGATGACTCACCATGAGGCAACCTAACTGCAACACAGTCTGCTTCCTCAGTTGTCCACCATTTTCCACAATCACCTTCTGCAAATCAGTACCCAGCCGGTCCATCACCATGAACCTGTACCTATAACCATAAAAAACAGCTTATTAAAAGTGCCTACAGCTCTCCACCACTAAAAAGATTAGTACCAGTATAAAGACAACAATCTGAATTGTACCTTATTCCATTGAACTCAGAGTGTCCAGAGCCCCAGTAAGTTGGAATACCCAAAAAATCAAGTCCTCTGCTTTTCTTCCAGGTTTTAACTAAAATATTGAAATAAATACTGATCAATAAGCATTAAAAAGATTTGAGATCAGAGTGAAATTATTTGGCTTCACTGAAGCAAACTGACACACACATGCAGGCACACACACACTCACACACACACACACACACACACAACAAAACTCCTATCTAGCCGTGAGGGAAATCTGTCCTGACTGGCGTTGCACCAGACTGACAGGTGGCCAAGGGCCCTTTGGAGAAAGCAGCATCTTTATCTGTAATTTGGTCACTCTCTCTGAATTAGAGCTAAAACAAGCTGGGATTGCACTAACGACCACAGAGGTGCATGTTTGCTTTGACTTATTAATTCATCCAGCCAGGCTAATTTACATCCACAGCCTCTTCATCAGTGACATGTACTCCAAGTGTGAGAACTCTCAGATGAAGACAAGTGGTCTGCAGCACTTTATTTAATGCCGCTCTTAAGAGTGCATTTCTTCCTTCTTGCATTTTACTACAGAATAAGTGATGGATTTACTATATATTTATGATATTCTATAATATAACATAAGACATGTAAAACAGTGAATACAAAAACAATGTTGTATTAGGCACATAACAGATATATGCACTCACTATTGTCCAGTTTTGCTGCTCTTTGATAAAACTTCAGCTCTGAAAATAATGGTCCATTTTCATAAAATTCCTAAAGGTAAAAAAAATTATGAGACAATTAATTGCAATTTTTTTTTTTACTATTATCACTCTTAAATATATTTTATTTTTACTATCACCACATTTTAAATTAAAAGAACATAAAACAATGAGTGATCCGCACATACTTAAAGATATAAGACAGTGATCAAGGGAAACGGTGAATGCAAAAAAAAAAAAAAAATGCATATCATCGCTGTCCAATAAAATAAGTATCTCCATTTTTGTAGATTTTTAGTTTACTACATGATTTGAACACACAAACTGTCCTTACACTGTGTTAAAATGTCTTGATCACCAATAAAAAATCTCCAAAATTATCTGTAAAAAACTATTTTTTACATTGACTTCCATTAAAAGTTAAGAAGGTTTTATCTGTCTGCTGTAAAGTAGCTGTTTTGGAGATACATGGCTTTCATTAGACAGCGACAATATGTACTGTATATTCTCTTGTGTTTACTAAATGAGATGTCCTTTGTTACCAAATGGAGTTATGTAATAACTAAAGCTCTAAGGAACAGCCACACCCAAAGCTCCTTCTCCTTACCATATAACTTCCTATAAATATCTACTTTCCATTTCATGTGAAAGGGTGTGGATCAAAACTCTTATGTCTCCAATATCAGTCTTTCCCTGTCTTGCCCTGTACTTTTGTAAGTCCCCTGCTCCCAACATGCCTAATCATACTAATCTGCTCATTAACAGCCCTCAGCTGAGTTAAGGTGGTGTGTTAAATTAGGGGAAAAAAAACATTAAAATGTTGAGGTCAGTGCCCACAGGAAAAAATAATCTAAAAGGAGATCTTAATATCTGTATGGTTTCTTCTAAACAACAATGAGATCAGATGGAAAGATAAAGGAGACTTTGGAATATGTGTACTGATGCCCAAATAAGTCTCCTGAGATAAAGACCTCAGTAATCTCACGTGTCTCCTTTTGAGGTTTTCTACAGTTTGCAATGGGTTTGGGGTAGTGGTGGTTACTTATTTAGAGCAATTACAAGGTTGTGGGTTCAAAACACATGTTATCGTCAAAGATCAGAAATGATGTGAAATAATGTACAACAAGAACCAGGGATTAGAAGCACTGTTTTAAATGTCTCTTGCATCTATTTGAGCATACAAAGTTAATCTTACACAGATTACAAACAATGTACTTACAACTTTAATCACAAAGTCAGTATTTTCTGGTATAGGTGCATTCATGTGCTTCCCACACTCTGAAGCTGTGGGATGATAATAATAAGAAGAGAAAGATGTACAGTATAATGAACCACACATAAACTTCAAGGTCATACTGTGTTACTGGCATTACATGTAATTATGGTGAGGTCTTACTGTTACCAAACAGACATGGGGATTTCCATTATCAACAAGCCTAAAGTACCTACAAGTAACTATATACACTCTGGAATACTGATAATACTGCAATACAGCAATACAGCAATAGCCTTGCAATAGCCTTGATTTTTTTTATAAACTCTGTTGAACTAAAACTACACTTAAACATAACTAGATTATCTAGTTAGCTTTAAGGAATATGATTCAAAATAAAATAAAATTAGATTAATTGTCACATCAGTTTAGCACAAGAGTAAAGTCCCTCAGAACCAGCTTCACTTCTTCTCTTCTCTTAGATATATATTTGAATAAAATGAACTTTGGTGTTTTATTCTATAAACTATGGACAACATTTCTCCCAATTTCCAAATTTTCCAAATATTGTCATTTAGAGCATCTATTTGCAGAGAATGCAGAGCTTTTAGACCTCAAATAATGCAAAGAAAACAAGTTCATATTCATAAAGTTTTAAGAGTTCAGAAATCAATATTTGGTGGAATAACCCCGTTTTTATGCATCGTGGCATGTTCTCCTCCACCAGGCTTTCACACTGCTTTTGGATAATTTATGCCATTTATGGTGGAACAATTCAAACAGTTCAGCTTGGTTTGATGGCTTGTGATCATCCATCTTCCTCTTGATTATATTGCAGAAAGAAACTCCTCATTTTAAGTGGTCTCTTTTATTTTTTCAGAGCTGTAAATAAAAAATAGCTAGAATAGGAGACAATTACACTATAGGTACAGAGCTAACCTAGTTATATTAACTAACTGCACAGTTTAAAGGTAGCTACAATCATCCTAGCTACAATTAAAAAGCCATGCCTTTCTAATCAGTTGTTTTTGGTAGCCAGCATTTCCAGGTGGTATCCATGTTTATGGCAGCTTATAAACATATGTGTATATACTGAAATAATGAAATATCACTGTTACCCAGATAAATCAGTCCGAATCCACCTCTGCCAATGATTTTGCCAAGACGCCATTCCCTCTTTTCAGTGTCTCTCAAAATACAGCCTTCAGGCAGTTCGGCAGGCAGCTGCTTCCTTCTAGGAGCCATTTCCAAAACTAGCCTAAACTTTTATTATCCAACTGACCTCCTTTACTGTCTAACTAAACTCTTACTGTGTGTTTAAACACGTCTGTTAGCTAAGTTAGCTAGATAAACACATCGGAGAGTTAACCTCCGTTAAGCTGGACTCCACACATACAAATCAAAACGGACGAACAGAAGCAAAACCGAAACATCACTTATTAACCAGAGCAGCTAGGTTAGGTTAGCACAGAGTTGCTAAGTAACCCTAGACCCTAGTTATTTTACAAAACCGAAACGCTTTTGTTGCGAAAGCTACCAATTCCCCCTTTAAACTCAGCCTCAACATGTAACCCAAACTTCGCAAATCTCATATAAAACGTATAAAATCCTAAGAACAATCATTTCCCTCAGTCTGTCAGACAGCTAACCGCCTGAGCCTCTTCAAACTTCCTCAGACTCAGACACTCCCGCTGAGCCGAACTCCAACCAATTGCGAGCACTCAGAGGCGGGATCTCATGTTCAACAGCCAATCACTACACTTATAAGGCGGGCGCTATCACAACAACAAGGAATACTATAGGCTTAGGGCACATCATTCACTTTAGTTAAGCCACTCAGATTATTCTGGAAGAAGGAGTGCACGTGCTGCGTCTTGTTTATATATACAGCTCTGGAAAAAAATTGAGGACTCTTCGAAATAATCTTTTTTTTTTACGGATTTTGCCGTTTATATGTATATGTTTGAGTAAAATTTAAAATTAACACTGTTTTATTCTATAAACTACACACAACATTTCTCCCAAATTCCAAAAATTTAGAACATTTATTTGCAGAAAAAAAGAAATATCTGAAATAACAAAAAGGTGCAGAGCTTTCAGACCTCAAATAATGCAAATAAAACAAGTTCATATTTGTAAAGTTTTAAGAGTTCAGAATTAATATTTGGTGGAATAACACTGGTTTATAATCATGCATCTTGGCATGTTCTTCTTCACCAGTCTTACACACTGCTTTTGGATAACTTTATGTCACTCCTGGTGCAAAAATTCAAGCTGTTCAGCTTGGTTTGAGGACTTGTGATCACCCATCTTCCACTTGATTATATTCCAGATGTTTTAAATTTGGTCAAATCAAAGAAACTCATAATTTTTAGGTGGTCTCTTATTTTTTTCAGAGCTGTATATTTTTTTTATTCCATTTCTTCACTGTAAAATTGATTTTCTTGATTCATTTAATGTGCCATATAGCAACAAGCTTTTAGTACATTTTACATAGCTATATCATGCTGGTACAAGTTGCTTTAAAATAACTTTTTTTTTTAAAGAAGGCATCAAACCTGCACAGATTCTGAAAAAAAGATAAGCTTTTATTAACCCACAGCAGGGAAATTAAATTTCCCCAAACCCACCTAGCTCATATTCCACCCACGTGAGACACACATGAGAATACCTACCAGAATAAAACATTGTTCAGGTATTGTTGGGTGGTTCTGGTACAGTATGTACATATGGTCAGTACCTACTAAAAGTGGTACAAGAAAGGACAGCTAATGAAAAGGTGACAGGGTTATGGGCAGACTAGATTTATTGAGACGTTTTATCAAGACCTTGGGTGCTCATGACCCTGTCACTGGTTTACTTGATGCTCTGACATAAATGTCTAGCCATCACATTTTGACAACTTACAGAACTTGAATGATCTGCTGCTAATGCCTAGGTGTCTGATACTGCAGGACACAATGATTTGGCAAAATGGCACAATGCTAACTCAGTTATTTTAATGTTATGGCTGATCAGTGTTCATGTTATTTTTCTTGGCATGGCAAAAACAACAAATTTAAAACCGTCTATTTGAATAATGTATTTTTCATATGTTTAATGTAAAAAAAGTCTTTTAGAAATGATGCGTTTTTTCAAGATATGTTGGCCCATTTAATCAACACTCACAAAAAAGTTATACTTTTACAAGCCTGTTGCACTAGTTGGAATACACATGCATGGAATACCTGAAAAATGAACACATTTGGGCTTTGGTTGGGTTGTAGGGTACATCTCTCTGACTCTCCGCTAGTCCAGAGAGCAGTGACACCAATCTTGAGGGGCCATGCCACCATTTTCCATAAATGCCCCTTGTGATGGAGATGGCATAATTGTTGTAATTAGGGAGAACAGCTCAGGGTGGCATTGCGGTGACCCACCCCAGCCCAGGTCCATATGGTCTGAAATAGATAATGACTCTGTTAATGTGCTATGTCCATCAGTAATACATACTCAATATGGATTGCAAGCAGGCAGGCTGTTATTTTCACCATGGCCATCTAGAGTTGACAGATGAGGTCTGTTACAACCGTCTTGACAGCTCAGTATGTTCTCTCTCTCTCTGTCTCTCACTCTTTCTCTCTCTCACTCTCTCTCTCTTAGTCTCTCACTCTCTCTCACCCACACACATACACCTGAAAATATGTACCCTTGTACATATTTGACTATTGGTCGTTGTAGCATTTGTTTAAATCAACCAATCCAAAGCAGGCCAATTAATTGTAAAGTGATTTTGGGAGTTTATAAAATGCGTAGTATCCCTGTATATGCTCAAATGTGTATGCGGTAAGCCTGGATGATATATCTCAATATGATTCAGAGATATGGCTATATGATATGATACAATGTGACGAAACCTTAAGAAAGAATAAAAATTATTTTTAATGCTAAAGTATTAACATTTATTTGTAATACTGCACTGGATTATGTTTAAAATATGGCAAATAAAGTAAATAAAGTCATCAAGGCGCTACTTTAGTTCAGAAGTTTCTACGCCATAATTTGTACAAGACTGTACTTTTTGAGTGTCATCTGCCTGGAAAACAAATGTCCTTCTTTTCCATCCTTTTGTACAATAGTTTTTAAAAATAAATCACATTCAGGTAATAACTCACAACTCACAGCTGTGATAATACAACATGAACATCTCTGGAAAAAAATAAGAGACCACTTAAAAATGATGAGTTTCTTTGATTTTACCAAATTGAAAACCGCTGGAATATAATCAAGCGGAAGATGGATGATCACAAGCCATCAAACCAAGCTGAACTGCTTGATTTTTTGACCTGAAGTGACATAAAGTAATCCAAAAGCAGTGTGTAAGACTGGTGGAGGAGAACATGCTAAGATGCTTGAAAACTGTGATTAAAAACCACCAGGATTATTCCACCAAATATTGATTTCTGAACTCTTAAAACTTTATGAATATTAGCTTGTTTTCTTTGCATTGTTTGCGGTCTGAAAGCACTGCATCTTTTTTGTTATTTCAGATATTTCTCATTTTCTGCAAATAAATGCTCTAAATGACCATTTTTCAATTGGAATTTGAAAGAAATGTTCTCTGTATTTTATAGAAGGAAACACCAATGTTCATTTTACTCAAAAATATACCTATAAATAGCAAAAAAAATCAGAGAAACTGATTCAGAAACTGAAGTGGTCTCTTAATATTTCCCAGAGCTGTATATTATACAAAATGGTTTAAAAATATTAATATTATTGACAATATATTGCCCAGCTCTAGAACTAGGATTGTTTTGCTCTGTTTTAAAAGATGTTGTTTTTTCACTGGCCCTTCCTGCAACGACTATATTCACACAAATATTCCTTTACTGCACTAAAAACACTTGCTGGAAGTGTTCGGCAAATATTCCCTGCAATGCGCATGGAATTATACCTTTCTTACCATTCAGACCCTAAGGCATTGCCCGTAAAGCTCTGCGTTGTTGCACTTTAAAAGCAAGATTATTCCAGCCTGCATATTTTCCTGCTGATTATAGAAGTTATTATCCAAAAGAAGCGCATTAGGAGTCCATATGAACATATTCCAGCTTCTACGCTACATTCCAATTACAAACCATTTTGCTCAGAGGATTCTTCTGTCTTCACTACATTATTGAGGCTTCAGACCAGTTATTGTTATAAGATGCATGGCTATTCCAAATACACGTAATGTGAATCTAATGACTTGTAATGACTGACTGTTTTGCCTTTTTATGGAGGGCAGTGAGATGCTAATAAAGCTGGGGTCTGCTCCAGGGAGCGAGCAGGCTCTGACCAGGATTTACATTAGGGCCTTAATGTCTCTAAAGCCTGGGGCTAAATTGAAATTGAGAACTACAAACTAAACATCGTTTAGGATTATGGTATATCTTACGGTACCAATCTCTCCAAAGGTTACTGAGCAATATGTGTCGTACACATATATGAATTTTGTAGTGTTTTAGCAGGTTTATTAACATCCCACTTGAGAAGTTATGATTTGATTAGATATGTTAGTGCAGGATTTGTTTTTAAAAAGGGTGCGTTATTGAGAATAATAAATAATAAAGGCAAAATACCCTTTTTTGTGACTTATTACGCCATCATATATTAGACTATTTTTTTGTAATAAGTAATGGATTTTTTTTTTTACATTTTGAACCTTTTCTGGTGGTCGATTGGTCCTGAAATGTTTCCACAGTGTAAAGGCTGCTGCTGTCTAAAAAAAAAAATTGTATGACAATAATCATGGATGATAGTCAATATTTTTTATTGTGTACACATTATATACACACGTATACTCCAACATGGTTTATCTGTTAAACAAAAAAAAAAAAAAACATAAATAAGAGAAAATAACGTAAATACATTCTTAGAATGAATCAATTTTAACAAATTAGTTAAACTACTTTTCTTATATTTTCCTTTTTACAATATATAGAGCAGTAACAGTACAGATTTTTGGTGGGAACCATTTCATTTTTTTAACAATGATTTCTTTTATTTACAAAATGTTGGCCTTCTACATTTTGAGTGAGGATTAGATGAACCATTTATTAAAGACCTGCCTATGGTGTTGTTGTATGTGGATACTATACTGTAAAATGAACTGTGATAGAATCAGACAATAATAAAAAAAAAACTGTGTGGAATAGGGCAGCACTCTACACTGTGACTCATTACTGTGACTCATATTCACATACTTTAGTATCACATCTTTCGGTTCTGGCACTGTTGCGTGGCCGTAACAAGCAACATTTGAAACTGAACAATCCAGTTCCCAGCATGTCACCTGAGTATTGATTTCACCTGTACACCTTACTATATATACCCATGTACTTTATTTACTCACAGCCAAGTATTTCACCTGGTTCAGTCCATCTTTACTATAGTTTATTAAGCCCATCTTGTTTTTTGCTGTTCCCTCTGATACTGCCTTGCAATGTTTTGACCCTGCTTGTTTTTGACCGCATTTTTGGATTACCACTTTGTCAGTTTTGTCAGTTATCAGACCTTTTTGCTACTTTGCACCTGTGTCATATTGCCTGTCCTGTCCTGGCCCATTTGTGACATTCAGAGATGTTAATGACCTACAGCCCTGTCCCAATTCTCACCCTAATCCACTCAGTATGACTGTTATAGCTGACATCAATAGATTATTAAAAGTGTGGTATAATTAGTACGTCCCTGGCGTTTTTGTATTGAAATCAATGTGAAAGATTTGATTGGGTCACTGGATCTGCTTTTTTTAGGAATATTAATCTTTCTAGTTTAGATCAAGTGTCCAGGTAACACTCCTGTAAAGCAGGACGAACTAAAGCTGCAGATTGCAGTAGAATTTATAATTTCCTCCTCTTTGGACTTCTTTTAGGCCAAGATTTTGTAACAGAAACAAAGCTAGGAGGAGTTAAAGCATTGTTTTCATCGATGTCCAGCTGTTTCATTATAAAGACCTGGGGGAAGCGGAGGCCTGGTATTAAATATGCATTTCTCATGAGCACGGTTTTGTTTTTTGATCTTTAGCTTTTTTGTTGGGTTAATAAGCGAGAGCATCAACTTGTCCTCCATTGCCTCCTCTTCTGATGTGGCATTTCACAAGAGGCCCACTGAGGAGAGAGGAGTCAGAGTGGGGAGGAGAGAGGAAAAAAGAGGAAAAGAGATGTGAATTAACACTTGGCAACCAGCTCTGTGCCAACTCTTCCTCCCCCCAGCACACGCACAGCCAGGCCCCTGCTCTGACCTGGAGTCACAGCACTGGGCAGATGTAGCACTGGGTTAATTAAGCTGTCTGGTGCTGAGAGCCTGGAAGCGTACAGAGAGAGTGAGAGCGAGGGAGTGAGAAAGCAGTAGAGAGAGATAGAGAGAGATAGAGAGAGAGAGAGAGAGAGAGAGAGAGAGGGAGAGGGAGTCCTCGGCCCTTCAGCCCTGTAACAGTCGTGCTGTCCACACAGCCAGCCTTTTGCTCTGTTAGACTCATCGATCTGAGGGTCAGGCAGACTGAGAAAGAGAGGGAGGACAGCTGCAGACACAGGGGAGTTCCTCTAGAAACTCTTTATGTGTGTGTGTGTGTGTGTGTGTGTGTGTGTGTCTCTGTGAAGCTTTGACACGGCCTCCCTAGACGAGCGCACCCTACCTGGCCCTGCAGGACAGCCAATTAGAACCACACACTGAACGATGTGAGAGCAGTCACAATCATCCAGCTAACAATGCTTATGGCTGTTGTTTAAGGTTTAAGGTATATACAGATATACAGTGGAATGCAAAAGTTTGGGCACCCTGGTCAAACATTCTGTCACTGTGAATAGTTAACCCCTTAACATGCCTTGTCCACTATACAGGCTACAGGTGTAGGTGATACAAAACCCTTTTTTTCTGCAGTAAAATAACTTATTTACATTCTGAAAAACTGGGGGCTTTAAAATCTCTTAAAGGACACTTGGAGAAGCTGCCTGTTCACTCAATGTAAAGACTAGACAAAAATAACAAAACTAAAGGTTTGGAGAACGTGAAATGTTTGATTTGTATTCAGGAAAATATAGATTTTAATATGTTCAGTTTAGGAAATAGCGAATTTTATGATTTTATTTATTATATTTTGACTGTAGCAGATTTACTTAAAACATGAAATCTGACTTGATTATCAGGATTATATCTGGATAAGATCAAACCACATAAAATTGCCAAAAGTGTCAACACACCTAAGACTCAAAAAACAGATACAAATCTGATCATTCAAATCACTTGTAAATGCATTAATTCATCAGATATATTCAACAGAGACATTACCCCAAATATTTATTATCCTTTTAACTCACTATCTCAGCACAGAACCCCTCACTCACTGCTGTTGTCCATTTTCCTCTCTCATTACCAGCTTTTCTTATCTTTGAGTAAAAGTCTCATGCATTTTGATTTCCAATACTACATATTGAAATGGACAAAATTATAAATAAAAATGTCAACTTTACTTTGTTTTTTGCTGTTCACGCTGCCACACACATGAGACACCTGTATGGGCCTCCGAGTCCAGGGGACTAAGCGCTTTCACTATGATCAGGAAATCATCATTTCGAATCCCGTTCATGTAGTTTGCCGTCGGCTACCGGAGCCCTGAGAGAGCACAGTTGGCCTTGCTCTCTCTGGGTGGGGAGATGGCGCTTTTTCCCCACATCACTCCAAAGGGTGATGTCCACAGCACAAGGCGTCTGTGAGCTGACGTATCAGAACAGAGTCGCTGTGTTTTCCTCCAGGTGCGCTGTGATGCTACTCTGCAATGCTAAATCAGCAGCAGTTTGAAAAGAGGCGACGGCTGACTTCACATGTATCAGAGGAGGCATGTGCTAGTCTTCACCTTCCTTGTGTTGGGGCATCACTATTAATGGGGGAGTCCTAGTGAGTACGTTGGGTAGTTGGCTGTGTTGTGTAAACTGTGGAGAAAATGGGATAAAAATAAATTAGAAATAAAACTATTTAAAAAAAATTACACACCTGTGTCACATATGAGAAAAAAATCTGATTTGGTCCACTGTTACGTGCTGTGTGAACACAGACAAAGACGCAGCAGACCCTGAAGTATGGTGATATTTGGCTGATTAGCTAATTAAACCATTGTACATCTTAAAGTTCTAAGGTTGTTTTCTCTTTCTTTTCCCCATCAGCCCCTTTGCTTTCAGACTCTTTGACCCAGACCACAAGCGTCACCTTGTAGCACCTTCTGAAAAAAAGTATTTCACAATTAAGCTCTATCAACATCGTCTAGGCCCACAGATCAGTGACCTTTGCGTTAATATGGCTTTCTGTGAGACAGCAGGCATGGAAGATCCGGTGCGGATTAGAATGGCCTTGGTGTGGCTCTAGGTGCAGCAGCTCTAATGCAGTGCCATCACCGCAGTAGAGGTTGAATTCTCACCGTGAGTTACAGGCTGTGTGGGAGAGATGAACATGGCGAGGATAAACCTGAGGAGATGAGAACTAAAAAAGGAACAGAACTTTGATTTCCCAGTTCAGCGTGGACTTGTTTGCTGTTTTACCAGAAGTTTCTTTTACAGGAACTTGATCTTGGATCTGAAAGGAATCAGCAAAGGAGATGCACGGTTTCCCTCACCGCTTTCATCAAGCATCCTAACAAGCTTTGAGAATTGCACCGAAATGCAATGTATGTGAATTACGATAATATTATTTGCTCAGGATTACCTTTCCCTTTTATGTTCTGCCTTAATAACAATGAGTATTTAGTCCCCGAGGTGTTAGCTCAGGTTCTGTTAATTACAGGAGCTATTATCATCTGCACATCTGCCCCAACTCATCCTCTTCCACCGCATTCTGCCCACGCCCACCACAGGCTCAGCGATAAACAAACACACACTCGCAGAGACACACGCAGGCTTGCTCACTCACTCAAATACTGGAATATTGGATTTATTTACTGTAGTTTGATGGGACAGTGTTGAAGAGATAACTTTGGGTGGTCTGTGGTTACACTCAGACTTCCCAACTACGGTAATTATGTGGAAAATATTTGTGAAAAAGTATTTTTCACAATTTTGCCTTTGTTCTATGTTTGAATTTTACATTTTTATTTTTGCACAAACAAAAATAACAGACACAAACTGCAAATAGCAATTAAATACAGTAGGTAGAGGCAGGTAGAGGCAAAAACCTAACAAGGGCTTAAATAAAGCCTCTACCTTAATAGAAAAAATCTGTAATAACAAACAAATAATCAATAAAAGAATATCACATTCCAACTATATAACACAAAAAAGAAAAATAGTGAATGTTAATACAAAACATTATCACAATACATTCATCGAATGATCTTTTAAACATCTTTTATACTGTTTTATAGATGTTTTGTTTTTGCCGAAAGGTTAAAATTATTCCACAGTTTTGTCCCCCTATATCTTATTGAAAATTGACCTCTAAAAGAAAGAAATTTAGGAAGATGAAGATCTAAAGACTGGCAAGTTGAATATTTATCAATCACTGCATTTGTAATAAAGTACTTTATTAATTACTCTGTGATATTTTCATGATTTGAATTAATTTTATAAATAAAAATACATATTCAAAATATAATATTATAAATGTAATATAATATTTCTGAAATCTGTTCTAATTCAAGATGTTTAAAAAAAAATGTTCCATTAACTGTATATAATGTACAGCAATTTTACATAGCTCCTCAATTTTCTCCAGCTCAAAAATAACTAAATATACCTAAATAATCATAAATACAAGTTTGGTTGTAATTTCTACGTACTTGGGTCTGTAACCTATAGGCATCATCAAATGCTTTTCAAATAAGTTTCCGCCCTTAAGAAGCTTGGCCATGATTTTACTCACCACCTTCAGTTGCTTCCTGTTTCTGAGTCTTTTTGACTTCAGTTTTGACTTTAATTAGTTCAGTGCATACATGGTTGATCAGGTGATTGACTAAGCCATTCAAGATTTTTTTTTCTTAACATGCTCTTGAGTTCTGTGTCTTTTTTCATTTCATTATGCATCTGTGCAGGGAAGCACCATCCTCGCCATCCGTTTTGCAGCATTCTGCACTCTAGACACTTTACACACTTTAAAACATCTTTTGTATTCTATTAACAGTCAAATCATCAAACACTATTAACCCAGTTTCATTAGCAGCCACGCCTACCCTCGTAAAAGTAAAGCGGATGGAAACATGGAAAAGTACATACTTTAAACATCAGAATGCTCTTAATAATAAATGTACTATTTTGGAACAACTTACGGCAACTTAAGTATATTTTAATTGTATTTTAGCTATGCTTAAATACAACATAAGTGTTTTTTTAGTGCTTTTTCATAAAACTTCTCCAAACTTAAGTAGATTTAAGTTTATGTTTTTTTAAACATAATTTTTAATACACTTAATGCATATTGTAAATTTACTACTGTTTTGCACATGTTGTTTACACCTTAATGCTACTGGGAAAAAAAAAAAAACTTACATATAATTAAAGTGCACTTTAAGCAGTCTTTAATGCCACTACATATATTTTCTATTAACAAAACATATAATTGAAAGCGTATTCTTTAAAAATACATTTTATGTAGATACAGAGAAAGTGTAAAAAAATGTACCGTGTATTTTCATAACATATATTAAATAAAAAAAAATGTACTTTTAGTATTCTTTTTTGAATTTGTATTCATTTGAACATACTTTTAATGCTCTTAAGCATACTTTTTTTTTTTACAAGGGTATACATAACACTACCTTCACCATGTTTAACAGTTGCTAAAGTATTAGATGTTTTAGATCACAAACCCATACATTTGTCGAGTTAATGTTTAAAGTCATACACGAGTTAATGGTTTGTTCAAGGAATCATGTTCCAGAAGTAGGCAGGATTTAAAAAACTCTATATTTGTAGTTGACCTCTGTTCTTGACTGTTACCAGTGGTTTATATTGTTGTATTCATCCCATGTATTCACTTTCTTAAAGGCATCTTGTGCACCGAGATGTGAAGGACATCGACCTCCTCGAGAGTGTTCTTGACTTGACTGCTGAAGATGCTGTGAAGAAGAATTTTCCTTTAAAAAAGAAATAATTCTGTGTTGATCTACTTCTGTTGCCTTTTTAGTATTGCTGACTTCATCAGTGCATTCTTTCATTAACAAAAAAACCCAATTACACTTTTCTTATGGCATTTATCCTGGGTGTACCTAGAGAGGTGAGCCATTGTAATGTTAGGAGTTTTGCCCAAGGACTTGTAGTGTGGTGTAGAGCAGCATAGTCACCTAGATCAGGAATCAAACCCCAGTTTCCCACATGATGTAATCTAAAAAGCAGGTTGTGGTGTTACCTGTTGCATCACACCAACCAGCACCAAACTGTGGGTTTGGCTGCTCCTGAAGTTTAAATGTCTTTGGTATGATGGCTTCCTTTACTTGCAGTGACACCTCTTTGGACAACAAACTCAGAGTTCCTATTAAAAGCTACCAAATGCAGATTTAATTCAATTATTTGTCATAAAATAAAGAGGGAACAGGAAACACCTGCCTTAAAACTGGTCATTAATTATTCAATTACATATTTATGTAAAAATGTATGTGAATGCTATGTAAAAAATGTGATTATAATTCATAAACAGCAATATATTTGTTAAAAGCCTTCAACTAAATCTTCAACTTCAATTCCTCCTTGATTGTGGTTGGTGTGGCACAATGGATAACACCACTTCCTGCCACTGAGCTACCTCATCATTGTAGGAGACTGGGGTTCAATTTCCACTCTGGGTAACTATGCTGCGCTACACCTATAAGAGTCCTTGGGCAAGACTCCATAACAATATACTGGCCCTTCCTCTGTAACAGCAATAAAAGAAAGTGTTATCCCATGTATACAGTGATACAAGAGTATTAAAAAAGAATACATGTATAATATTACAGAGCAATGGATCTTTATTTTTTTTAATGAAGAACATACAGCTCTGAAAAAAAAGAGACCACTTAAAATGATGAGTTTTTTTTTTTTATTTTACCAAATTGAAAACCCCTGGAATATAATCAAGAGGAAGATGGATGATCACAAGCCATCAAACCAAGCTGAACTGCTTGAATTTCTGCACCAGGAGTGGCATAAAGTTACCCAAAAGCAGTGTGTAAGACTGGTGGAGGAGAACATGCCAAGATGCATGAAAACTGTAATTAAAAACCAGGGTTATTTCACCAAATATTGATTTCTGAACTCTTAAAACTTTATGAATATGAACTTGTATTCTTTGCATTATTTGAGGTCTGAAAGCTTTTTTAATAACAATAACAATGTTCATTTTACTCAAACATATACATATTAATAGCAAAATCAGATAAACTGATTCAGAATTAAATAAATACAAATCGCTGTTCTGTTAATTTAAACAATGTCTTCATATCAGCTTTTTCACGTGAGTGAACAATAACATATTTATTGTGACAGGCCTTGGAGGGGTACAGAGGTAAAATGACAAAAAAAAACAAAAACCGTGTAACCATCCAAATTCCTATGAGCCTACTGGAGTACTACTGTAGTAAATCCCCAACTTAAAGGTAAATCAGGGTTAATGTGAGCTCCTGTACTGTGTGCTATGCATTAATCCTGCCCTCTCGACTGCCTCTCAGTACTACGTCTATTTTAGCCCCGTCACTTCATAAAAAGCCATTAGATACCATTACACCATTGAGTGTGGTGCAGTTGTGCACCTCATAAGTTAACAGTGGCTTTTAATTCACTCTCCAGTGGCTTATTAAGAGCAGGAAATGACTAAGAGAAAGAGAAGCTTCTGGGCTATATGACATTTTCTCTCCTCTTTATCTCCCGCTCTCCCTCTTTTTCTTTTTCTCTCTCTCTCTCTCTCCTTCTCTTTACTCTCTATTTTTTCCTCAGAATTTCTTAGCCTCTTCTGTCCACTTCTTCTGTAATATTTTGTTGAATTCATGAAAAGCAAGATTTACTCTGGATAAAATCCAGGCTTAGCACTTAGCACTGTTACGCAAGTGCACTCCTCCTTGCAACATCTCTGTGTTCTAATTGTAATTATTTTTCTCCCTTTATTTATTTATTTACTTATTTTTGCAACTGTCTACCTGCATGATAAAAATCAGTTTTGTATTCATGACACTTCCTCAGCAGCAAAAAATCAATCTCAATCAAAGCGGCTAAGTTTATCATAAATTATCATGAAAAGGGTTTCCACTGAGTAGATGCTTAATTACAACCTCATTTGAATAATTTTGCATATTAATGAGCTCGGAATGAAAATCATTTTTGGAGTTCTAACTTGAGCTCGGAAACCCACAGAGATAATGGCAGCCCTTTCAAACGTATGTGATCTTATTACCAAAGGAAGCGCCCGCCATCTCTGCCTGTACACAGTTGCGTTATAACTTGATTAATGGACTTGTGTCGCTGACATTAATAAACTATAACCAAATTAAAGACTTCATTAGGCTCGACTTGGACCACACGTTTAACTGCATCATGAATAAAACTCGGCGTGATACCAGCACCTCAGGAGTTTGCGGACGAACGTAAGAATGTGGGACAAAAGTTCTGAGTCTGGCTTTCAGAACTTTCAGATGTGCGTAAACAAGAACAGAGGGACCGTGAAATCTGATCTGCGTCGCTTTACGGATAGAAAAATATGAGGCTTTTCGGGGATAAATAGGCCTGTTTGTTTGTTTAATTACTTTTTCCAGTCTTTTTCCGTGTAGTAAAGTGTGCAGATGTTCCAGTTGCGTTGCACAACTGAGCGTCTTGGCAGTAATGACTTTGGTGGTAATAAGAGAAAAGATTTAAAGCTAAATAAGAGTCCATCAGTTATCTGTCTTCCCTCCCTTGACATGAGCCATGCTAGTTTTATTGATATTCACTCGCAGCTATAGTCTGCATGATGAATAATAGGTGCAGATGGTGAAGGAGAGGGTTGCACTCATTTATCCTTGCAATCTTTAGTGAATGCTGGGTTCTGAATGCAGTAGGCTGTATTGGAGAAAGAGGTTGAGGTAAACAGCAGAAGAGCAGTGGTCAGGATTGCAATTGCTGTTCCTCTACTGTGTGTGTGTGTGTGTGTGTGTATGAATGTGAGAGATTGAGGCAGTTCTGGGAAAAGTGAGGCAACAGCAGAGACTAGTGGCGAGAGCAGAGCTGTGTAATGAAGCTGTTCGTCCTTTTCTCCTCTCCAGCTCACCTCTGTTCTTCTATTATAGCCTTGACCTTTCCCACTGTTTGCTCAATTATTAAAGATACAATTATACCAGATTAAGCGGCGAGGGGGAGAGCTCGCTCTTTAGGGAGAGACTTCCACTACATTATACAGGGAAAGAAAACTTTTCTATATTAATGAAAGTCTGAGGGATCCAAATCCCTGTATTAAAGTTCTTTAATGGACTATATTGACTTGTCATAACATGAGGAGCTATAATTAGCAGTTTAATATTAAGGGCAAACCTTTACGCTTTATTATTTATCTGCGAATTAATTAATGCCTATATACCCCTAAAGATAATTTGATATTTTGGTTCAGTGCAGCTTAAGCGAACCGAAGGTTAATGTTTATTTTTTTGTTTAATTATAGAAACAAAAATATCGATTTTCCCTAGCAGTGCAGCTATAAATAAGACTTAAGTGAAAGCTAGGTGTATCGCTGAAGGTGGACTGGCATGCAACGTGTAAAGGAGAGCCTGATGAAGCTGTATGTGTTGTTTCACAGGTTTGGTTGCACTGCAATTTAAGTGTGTCAATCAATTAGCAAGTAATTTAAAAAAAGAAATATAACATGTGGCAGTTTTATTTTTATTTCTAGTTTCTTATTTGCTATTTGCATAAGCAATGTTCTGCTGGTGTCTAACAAAGATCAACATAGTTATGTCATAAGTATAAGTATAACCATTTCTCTGATCATTATATAAGGTCTACTTACCATATACAGTAGGAGAATTTTGTAGTTCTACAATTACAGACTGTACTTCATCAATTTTTTTTTTCTGCAGACTTTATTATCTTCCTTTCACCCTGTTCTTCAATAATCAAGACTCCACATAACCAACACAGATCAGGTATTATTTGGGCGGCAGTCACAGCAGTGCTGCTGGAGTTTTTAAACACCTCAGTCTCACGGCTTGACAAAGAATTGTCCACCAATCAAAAATATTTAGCCAAAAGCATCTTGTGGGCATTGTCCTGTGACTACTAATGAAGTACTAGAGGATGACCAACACAAACTTTGCAGGAACAGATCCAGAGCTGTTTCTGTCTCTAACTTCACATTTTCATACTGAAGCATCTGTGTAGGAGTGTCTAATAGAGTGGACAGTAAGTGGAGTCAGTGTTTAAAAACTCCAGCAGCACTGCTGTATCTGATCCACTGATTCCAATGCAACAAACAGTAACGCACCACCACAATGCATGATGTGGCTTGCACAAGTGTCAGTGCAGTACTAAGAATGGCCCACCACTCAAATAATCTGTGGTGGTCTATCCTTTGAGGATAATAAAATATGCAGAGAAAACTGAAGGACTACAGACTGTAACTATAGCATAATCGAATGCTTCTGTATGGTCAGTGGAGCTGATTTCTGTAGTAATCTGTGTTTAATCAGTGTTTGTGCAGCAATTGCCTCAATGTACATGAATATTCTTATAGAGATCCAGTAGAATTGGTTTAATTCATTCTCAAATGAAGATAGAAAAGAATATATCATGTTTTAATCATGTTTCTAATACATTGCATTGGGTTTTCGGAAAACTTATTATATTTTCTCAAAGTTTTCATAATAGAACCCCTTTCTCTTTCTCTCTCTCTCTCTCTCTCTCTCTCTCTCTCTCTCTCTCAAGCAAACACAGGAGATAAAGTAAGGCTTTAATTAGAGTTGTGTCATTAAAATATCCTCTCTTTTTTTTGCAGAGTGGGGTGGGGGGATGCTTGTGGATGGTTGGCTGGGTATTAACAAGTTCATGGATCTTATTACTTCCCCCCTCCATCGCATGCTGTCAGCTCCTAGGGATATGATATCCGATGGCTGAGCTCACATTTACAACAAGTTCATTACGGTGCGGCGGCGGCTCTGGCTGCTTGGGCCCAGCTGGTTGGAGGGGTCTATGTTTTAATTAGTGCTGAGGGTGTGCATATTAATTACAACATGAATGATATTTACTGTACCTAAGGAACACGGGACGGGCTAAAGACACTGGCAGCCTTAGCTAATAAAGCCAGCCATGCTAATGAGCGCGAGCGAAGCCATAAAAATAGACGCCGGCAAAATAATTCATAAAGTTTATTGATCTCCGAGTAAAGACGTTAAGCTCCGATTAAGGCCACAAAAGGAAAGGCATCACACTTTATCAAATAAATAAGCCGTGTGGAGAAATGTGAGCTCAGAGACAGATTGTCATTAAGTAGGTCACGTGACTGCTCCCCCCAGAGAATGGGCACATACGTTCCTGCAGTAAAAGAATAAAGAGAGGGAGGGCCGGAGGAAATGATAGAGAGGGCGCTTTTCTCATAAACGTGCTGGAAACAAAAATGTTGGTGTTTTGACTGAAAACGGCATAGTGGTTTATTTGCATGCACTACATACTTTAACACTTCAACTCTGCAGCACTGTCTGCAACATGGCTGCATTACAAGCCCTAAAGGATTTATTTTTAATGGGAATCACTAATGATATTTTTCATGAAAAGTTCATGAAGAGTTCAGTCCAGTTACATGTAGCTGCATGATGACCATCTCCAGTTAGCCTTTATGATCAAAACTAAGTTGGCGCTCTAGATGTTCCCAAACTTAGATATTAACTATCTAAGTGATTTGAACTAGCATTGTGTCCCATGACTTTTGCCATTTCACAAGGAAGCTAAAGTACACTGCACTGACCTGTAGGATATATACGTATGGGGCCATACACTGCTTAGTCATGGTCATTATCACTCACTGCACTGTCCACTGTGGGTGGTAATGCCTCTGGTGGTGTCTTTCTGTTACACACGTGTAACCATGGACATTGGGGAATGTTAAATGTCCACACAAATTTAGACATGTCCTATTCATCTGGCACCCACCCACTCTATCAGTCCTCCTCACAACAACTTAACCACTTATACAGGTGTGGGTTTTGCCAAACCTACTCTTAAGTAGAACTACATGATTACTTTACTTGGTTCTATGCCAGTGACATGCATTTTTGTAATGTCAGTGTACATTTATCAGTATGTCATCTAAGTAGATCGTTTTTTACAGCGATGTAATGGAGGAACTATTCTATTATTTGGCATCCAAATTTCAACCCATTTTCATAAAAAAAAAAAAAAAAAAATTATATATATATATATATATATATATATATATATATATATATATATATATATATATATATATATATATATCCATGTGCTATGAACCCACTTTTCATGTGTAAAGAACATCCACATACAGTAAAACCTTTATTAGATACAAATTAAAAGGGCTTCCAGCTAACTAAATGCCATTAAACAAACCTCAAACCTTATAAATATTTGTTTTATTTTTGTTTCCTGACCAAACACACAGTTAAATGGCACAATATTGTCTTCAGATTGGTCAGTTCCATAGTTGTATCTCTGCAGTGTTGAATTCCACTCTTTCACCCGTGCCACAGTTTCCGAGGTTGGTTTGCTTGCAGGGAAAACCTGATTTTACGGGTTGACAAAAAGCAGCTGAAACAGATGCCATGTTAAATGGGGAGTGTGTGTGAGTGCACACTTATGTAGTTTGTGTGAGTGGGATTGCACTGGCAGCCCTCCAAATGAAGACTGTATTGCACACACCAGGGAGAGAGAGGGCGAGATAGAGAGAGAGAAAGAGAGAGAGAGAGGCTGGAGAGTCTGCTAGATGCTTCATCTTGAGTCATGTCTGGTATTAAGGCAACACACTTAAAACAGCAATTTGTTTCTCTTGCATCCAATAAACAGCTCATTCCTTTTCCAATCAATCACCTCAAGCAGAAAGATTAAAAGTAGAGGGATAGAGTCTCTGGGCTGCAGGTTTGTCTGCAAAAGCTGCAAACGGCGGATGGAAAGACAATTCACGCCACCCTGCCGTAAAAACAATAACAACAGGGCTGGAATTGACTCATATCGAGAGAGCTTCCTTTATTACTGCGGGAGGTATGAACTACTCCAAAAACTAATATGAAAACAACGTCTTCATTAAACAAAGAAGCCGTTTGAATTATACATAGGAAAAAATGCGGAGCTGTGAAGGCCCCGTACAATCCTTTGTCCCTGAAGTACAGACGTGAACAATGCCTCATTTATATTGCTCATTATGGAAGGATTATTCCAGGCATTAAAAAAAACCTATGGAGTCATGTAAACGAATAACCTTTAGCTTGCAAAAGACATTTATTTGACACTTGAAGACAGCTGAATGAGAAATGTCTTGCAGTGCAGAGCGTCAGTAGCCCACTTTGGTCTTTTCACAGATTAAACTGTAAAAGAAGCATATTTCATAAAGGTATAAATGTGCTGTCTTGTTTTTAGTGGCCAGAGCACTCTTAAAAAATACATGTTCTCTAAATGCTCTCTATTGTCTATGTAGGTATGTGTTTGGGAGAATTCCAATATGTATATCTACAGTATGTAGTAGTTCTTTAAACAGATTTACAACTGATTACAATAGTTCCTTAAAGTGGCAGTCTGTATTATTTTGTTTCTAATATGAAAGCAGAAGCATTTCTGGGTGGAGAAGCAACAAAATATTGTGTTTAATGGTACCAGTGCTAAGTGTAATATATTCATTCTAAAAACTGAGGTGTCGGGTCGCTTTTCGCGGGAGTTCTTCTGGTTACATCACACGTCTTTACATACTTACGTCACATGTATAGCCTCTAAAAGAGGATCCGACTAATGGAACAAGGGAGACTTCAGAAGGGGAAACTCAGAGCTCAGTAGCTCATTCACTCATAGTAGAAAAAAAGTGTGCAGCTAAAGTGAAGTTTCTGACTGAGAGCACTCTCTCTCTCTGACTGAACATAACCTGGAATCAGATTCATCCGCTCTAAAAGGAGATCGCATCACAGCACGCACAGAGGAAAGCCCAGCGACTTGGTTCTTACACATCAGCTCACAGACGCCTCGTGCTGCGGACATCACCCTTTGGAGTGCTGTGCGGACAGAGCGCCATCTACCCACCTAGAGAGATCAAAGCCAATCGTGCTCTCTCAGGGCTTTGGTAGCTGATGGCATGTATTAGGAGCAAGGGGCCTCTTTCATGGACAGTAGTCTCAGCAGCCCAAAACTCTCTTGATTTGGATTGTTCCTGACAAACTAGAGCAATTTCTTCTCAGCTGAGGGTGATTGTCTTTTTTGAAAGTCTTCTTTTAAAAGTGGATACACCTTCACTAATGCAACTGTTTAAACTGATTATCCTAGACTTGGCCGCTATTAAGAAATGGCTCCAAAATACTTTTTTGACTTAAGTAAAGCTGTAGCCATGCTCCTCAGATGTGTCATGTGCTGCCTGCCTTACCCATTGTACTGTAAAAGTCTGTTGTTCAATCCAATGGCTGCTATAAAAAAATTAAAAAAAACATTTTAATATGGACAAAGACAAGCTACCAGTTGGCATTTATTTGACGCTCTTATTCAGAGCGTTTTTCAAGGTTATTCCTGTTACAGAGGTAGGCCTACATAGTGTTAGGAGTCTTGCCCAAGGACTCTTATTGGTGTAGACCAATGATAGGGTAGCTTACTGGCAGGTGTTATCCACCACGCCACACCAACCACTATTTACATGAAGTTAAGAGGCTATGACCACAGCAAGTTAAAAGACATTCAGACTTTTAGCATTACTAATTGAATAGTCTGATCATAATTGTAAGGAAACATAATTATTTGACCCTGTATGTATAATTTTGTTCAGTGTTAATTTAGGATAACTCCAAAAAATGTAAGCATGTGTACATTTTTTTATTCCTATTCTTTGCTGTATGATGCATACTCATTCTAAAAAAGAACAGTTCATAAAAATCACATAAAGCCCAATATTGGCATGATATTACCCATGATGAGTATTTGTAAGCGTTTGACCAAACTGTATAGTGTAAGTCAATGCAAAGTAATATATGAAATTATCAGGGGCAAATAGTGTGCTCTATTTAAGAATATCCCCCACAATAGCATATGATGTGGAGCACCACCCCAGTAACAGTTTGGCACCTTGTTCTCTGAGATTGTGGTAACACTAATTTAATGTTTATTTTACTAGTTCAGCGTGAAATTGGAGAACTAATAGACTGATAAAAACCCATTATTTCAATTTCAGGTACCCTACTCTGATTGCACACACTTGATTTTTAACAAGATAAATTAATTAAAATCGTAAGTAGTCAGTCTCTTATTAACATGACTGACAACTAGCTCCACTTAAATTGGAAATGAAAAGGAACTGGTAATTAATTTCTGTTGTTTTTTCAATGGAGGAAGAAAAGTGTTTCAGGTAGAGGTCATTCATTTCATTTTTTCCTCTGAGCTTAGTGCACATAATCACTCCACTGAATTCCATATGGGGGCATTTCACAGATTTTTTTCCTCTTGCTGTTTGATGAGTGGCTTTCAACCCCCGTCCTGGTTTCCTGCACACATGTGATTCAACTTATCAGGTAATTATCAGGTCCTGCTGAGTGGAGTGTGTTATAGCAGAGAAAACACACAAATGTGCTGTGCATGTGGTCTCCAAGAGTGAGGTGAAGAAACGAAAGTCTAACTAAAGACCTTTTTAACTAGGCTGGAGATCTGGCTGGAGATGTGCCCTGTTATTGTGGGCTTTTTTCTTTTTCTTTTTTTCCCTTCTTGTTCACCTGCATGCAATAATGTAAAACTAGTGGTGTCAATCTATTAAAAAATGTAATCCGATTATTAACAACTATGCAAGTTTTTATAGTGGATATTTAAATGTAAATAAAGTATGAATGTAAGGAATGTAAAACAATTATATTTATATTAGTGGTGTTAATAAAAAATCAAGTATATATTTGTATGTCTGCGGGAAGATAAAATGTAGGGCACTGGAATAAAGAATAAAAAATTGGATAAAGGAAACTTTTTTTTACTTTATTGTAAACATCTCAGCTTGGTTGTAAGGATTTCTGAATTAGAACTCAAATTTACTGAGTATAAAAGAGAGTTTTCTCACCTGTAGTTTGCTTCTATGGTCTGGATCAGTTGATGAGTTTGTTTGCTTTTTATTCCTCTGTTAGGTTTGATTTCACACAGGTATAAACCTAAACGCTCAAAATGCGCACCAATAAACCACGTGAGCACATTGTCTCCTCTGATTGGTCAGAGCTGTTTGGTGCAGGAGCAAGAAAGTAAATCTAGTGAGAAGATTCTGTGTTCCAGGTCGTATATCTGTGCAGTGTGAATCTGCTTTAACGCAGAAAGCTGAAAAATATACATTGTGCTTTCACACATAGTGTTTTCAATGGGATGTGCAGCACAGACGTAGTTAAGAGAGTCACACTGGTGTAAGCAGCGATCGCAGTACAAACAGTGCTCAGTGTAAACAGCATGGAGCAGCAGAGACAGTGTTTGTTCTTGTATATTATCTTGCTAATATATCACATTAAATTGCACCCTATCAGCAGTTTAGCTCAATTAAAAAAAGAAGTATATTTGATTTCTGGGTTGGATAGACCAGATCACATTCTCACCACTCCAGAAAAAAAAAAAAATCTGTGCATTGGTTGGGGGCAGAGCATATTAGAGTGGAAGCTGGGATCAAACTTGTGACGTAATTATTTGTTGTAAAAAAAATGCTTTAGCATTGACAGTCCTATGTAAAATACATTTATCATAAAAAAATGATACATTTTCACCCAGATGGAATCAACCGAGAGGAATTAAACTTGTGGTGTAGTTGTGCCAGAATGTCAAATTGACTCAGATTGCCATTGGGTCATCTTCAGTGATGATTTCTGTTTTTGTCTTAATGGTGACAAACAACAAATCCCTGTGTGGAGGCACCATTATTAGTACCAAGATCAGCGGTTTGTTGCCACGTGTCACATGTCCAGACGGCCTGTTGCCATGGTGTGGGGTACAATTTAGATGATGCCGGATCACCTTTGCAATCAGTGGCACCACCTTTTCTGAATGCACACTCCTAATGCACTCTATTCCGTTAGGACAATGCCTGTCCACATACTGCTACCATCTCAAGAACTTGCCTGGAATAAATACATACTATGCCATGGCCAGCTGCATCAACAGACCTTTCTCTGACTGAAAATGTGTGAGATGCTACTAGATGTGCTTTTTTTTAACACTCAACCACTACTGCACAATCTGCAGGAACTGCATGACTATTCAAGCTGCATAAGGTGGATTATCACAGGGCTCCATTAGGAACCACTACAGTTCCAGTTCTTTATGCATACATTACACATGCATTACATACTACTTATGTAGTAGTGTACTCCTATAAATATTGCACATATCAGTCTACATTTTGAATTTTGAATCCAAATAGCATTTCAACCCAACACTCTAGGTGCTCATGGTGCAGCCACTGTATTCTTGCATCCATTTCCTTGATGATGAGTAAATAATCACAATATTTTGATGAATACATTTTCAAGTTGTGAAGAGAAATGCCTTCCCTGTTTTTTTCCCTCACATATCCGTACTTTCTCACTATCTTTATCACTCCATCTCTCTTTCCTTTTTGTCTCTGGGCCCATCCAGAGAGAAAGAGGAGATAGGGATATTTCCAGGCCCGGTGTTGACAGGGCAATTAGTCTGAGCACCAGGTCTCTTAACTCAACGCCAGCCACTCTGTGCATAGCCACGCATACTTCACCATGCAAGACTCATCGATTCATCAGCTGAGATAGCTATAAAACACTGGCGAGGATAACACTGTGCTTTAACCCTTTAAACACCACCACATTAACTTGAATTTCACCAACTTTTATTTAGATTCTTCTTTAATTGTTTATGTTGCAAAGACCTGAAAATAAGCACCAGTTTCAGTTTTCACGCTTTTAATACAAATGTGACTTATATATGAGTTTATTGGGTGGCACAGTGGCTTAGTGGTTAGCACGTTTGCATCCCAGCACTGGGGTCTTGGGTTCAAGTTGTAATCTATGTGGAGTTTCTATGTTCTCCCTGCGTCTATGTGCCTCCCACAGTCCAAAAACAAGGAGACCAGATAAATTGAATACTTTAAATCGCCCAGAAACATTAAATACTCTAAATTGATAGGGTGTTTGTGGTATGCATGTATGTTTGTGTGTGTGTGAGTGTATGCATGACTGTGTGTCCAGATATGGATTGGCACTCTGTCCTGGGTAAAAGCTGTAGTGCCCGATGCAGTCCTCCAAGTGGTGGCTCAGGAATATATGTAGACATTGTGAGGTGCTACCTTGTGAGTAATGTTAAACACTATGCAGCATGTTCAACAATGATAGGAGTGAGGCCTGACATTCAAGTTTTGAAGTTCTGAAGGTATTAAACATTGCTTGATCCACAGTCTTGGGTGTACATCGGTACTTTGGGAATATATCACAGTCATTATCATAAACAACGGATAGCGTAGTGGGTGGTAATGATTGTGACCAGCTGTGTCTAGCTAGAATTGTCTGTGCATACAGGCGCATTCAATGCAGGAGGCCCCTAGCACACATATCCTGCGGGTCTATGCAGTGTTCCTTAGCATCCATGGAACAAGGCAAATGTCATGGTACATGACAAGTTTCTGTCCTGTTTCTGTTCTATGACTATTTTTATGGCAGTTTAAGAAGGTTTAACCCTTGCCATGCTTACCACACTTCAGTATGTCATTCTTATTGTTATTGGTTGTATGCCTATGTACTAACTGATATCAATTATTGAATGACATCTCTGACTAATAAAGCTGTAGTTTAGTAGGTTAATAAAAGCCATGAAGGTCTTGACTCATGCTGTACAGACTCGTTGTATCGACTGGGGCAGCCTAAATTGAGAAGGCCCTTCGTCCTGTTTGATGTTAGCCCCATCCTGGAGGCCCATGGAGGGGGCTGCAGAGCCGGGAGTGAACCCCTCTCCGCTGAAGGGTACAGAGCTTTGGCATGGAGGCGTGAGGGCTGTTGTCCTTGTCAGAACACCTGCTGTCTCCTCTGCAGGCCTTTTCCCTGCCTCCTCCCCCTCTTCCCCTTGACACCTCATCAATCCAGCCCATCACGGCTCTCGGCTGGCACGGGGTGCTCTCCACCACAAAGAGATATGACCACAGCGGCGAGCAGGAGACATCGCACACAGAGGCCATCACGCATTCCGGCTCATAGCGCGCCTACGCTTTGGTATGGGGGGTTGTGTGTTTGTAATGGTCTTGTTGAAAGACTGGTGGTGCTTTTGCCTCAGCTTTTGCTGGCCTAATTATGGATGGTCTCAAATTTCTGCCTTTTCTCCACCCTCCACTTCACATCCATATTTCTCTCTTTTTTTTCTCTCTCTTTTACTCTCAGATATTGGCTTCATTTTCTTTTCTTTTCTTTTTTTTAACTTTCTTATTTACCCGCCCTCCTGTTTTTTTTTCTTTGTTTCTTAGCTTTGTCTAATATTGTTTTTCCCTTGACATCTTCCTGTTTTTTCCTGTCGTAAAAAAAATAAATCTTCTGTCTTCATACCTCCATACCTCTCCGATTTCATTCATCTACCTCTCTCTCCCTCTATCCTTCCCTCTCTCTTTTTTTTCTCTTCATTCCTCTTTTTCTCTCTCTCTCTTCATTTCTCTCTCTCTATCTCTTTTTCCCTCTCCTCCTCCACCTCCTCCTCTCTCTCTTTTTCTCTCTCTCTCTCTTTCTCTCTCAGTGGTCCGACCGTTCATTATCCTAATTAAATCCAGCAGCTGAACATCCTCTTATCTGTAGGGGAGGAGAGAGGGGCCATGATGCAATAGGGCTGATTTGCATATCCAAAGTTAATTAGTGTGGAGGAGCAGGTGTACAGTAATAATAATTATCACACATGACAGTCACCTGTGCCCGCTTCGCTCTGCCCTTCCGAGACGGGGCCCCTCCCTCCCGTATCCCTCCTATCCCCTGATTATTGCTCCCCACCGCTGATGGAATTCACTTTCTTCATCTCTTGATCTCTTTCTCGCTCTCTTTTTCTCCCCCCCTCTCTTTTTTATGTGTTTTGGTGTTTTTGTGTTTTTGTGCTCCTTCCCTCCTCTTCTTTTTCAAAACATCGCATTTTTTTTTTCTGCTTTATTCCGCTCTCTCATTACCCCGTACTCTTACTGATTTGTTTTGTTGGAGCCATCGTCGTTGCAGTCGTTGCTGTAAAGGCTATACGTGTTGGAGTTTCATTTTTAGCAATTACATTCCCTTCCCATCACCCCCTTGCATCTCTTTAGGCGGCTTTGATGGCTTCCACACTGAGCCCTCAAACTGCATTTCCTCTTCAGATTCAGAATATCTGCAGCTTTTAGCCTCCCAAGGTTCAGGAAGCCTGTAGTAAAAAAAAAAAATACAAAGCCAAGTAGCCTGGTCTCAAGAAGAGTAATTTGTACATATGCAATGACCATTTAAATGACCTGTCTTGGCCTCACTAATGGTAGCTATCCAAGCAGCTAAACAAGGATTCAGAAACTCCACAGAAGCAGATTCTTTCTTGTGATTTTTACTGAATCAATCTTTTTTGTGAAACTGAAATACAAACATACAAACCATACATCAGAAATAGTAAAAGAATAGACATTAATTACTGTAAATAAGCTCCATGTTTTTTTTAACTGCCGTTTTAACCTATTTAACTAATGTATGAACTATCAGCATTAAATAAACTATGAATATGACCAATTATGAAAAACAAATACTTACAGACATTGCTTAAACAAACATGAAAACAAACTGTAGCAAACAAGGAGAGGAAAACAAAGGCAGCTGACTCCACTGCAGGAAAGGTCAAACTGACCCAGTAACTAGGATTCTGACAACTTCCTGTCCAACTGAGTTGTCAAAATAAAAGTCTCTCAAAATCGTTTTTTCATAATAAGAGTCATAGTAACAAGGTAGATAAATTAGTCTTACCAGAAATGTAAATGTAACCAATGAAAAATTGCACGAAAGGAAAATATTACAATGCAAAACATGACACTCCCCACCTGGGGTCTGTAAGAACCCACATTTAACTGTCTACATTGCTGGTGCAGTTTTCAGACCGAAGCAGGACTACTTCTGTGACGGGATGAGAGAAAGTCTTTTTATTGCCATCCCTTGCAGTAGTCACCTCGACCTTCCGGACAAGCCCATCTTGCCCTGGGAAAGTCTTTGAGATGACAGCGATGGGCCACTGCTTTCTCTTTGACTGAGAATCTTTGAGTAGAACTACGTCTCCGCATTTCAAGCTGGGCTTCTTGTCCTGCCACTTTTGACGGAGCTGCAACGTGTGAAGGTACTCGCGCCTCCACTTGTCCCAGAAGATGTCAGCCAGATTTTGGACTTTCTTCCATTCTTCCTTGTACCTGACCCCACCTTCAAAGTTGCCGGGGGGAGGAGACCCTGTTTTCAAGGTCAAGAGCATGGATGGAGTGAGGATCAAAGTTGACTCTGGGTCTGACGATACTGGGATGAGGGGTCGAGCGTTCATCACTGCAGCTACCTCGGCCATAAGTGTAGACAAGACCTCATGTGTCAACTGAGCTCTTTGCTCTTGTAGCATACAGTCAAGGATGCGCCTGGCGATCCCGATCATCCGCTCCCATGCTCCACCCATGTGGGATGAATGGGGCGGATTGAACACCCAGGTGCAATTCTGGTCACTGAGGTATCTCTCTACACTCTCTGAAGATGAATCAGTGCTGGACATATGCAATTCTCGTGAGGCACCTACAAAGTTCGTCCCGCAGTCGGAACGGATCTGCTGTGCAGGACCTCGGATGGCAAAGAGACGTCTCAAAGCGTTGATGAAACTACCGGCAGTCATCGTTTCGATCAACTCAATGTGCACTGCTCGTGTACACATGCACGAAAACATCACTGCCCATCTCTTGGAATTGGCGTGTCCTCCTCTAGTACGGCGTGAAGTAACCTCCCATGGCCCGAATACGTCAACATCGACGTATGTGAAGGGTGGCGCTACCTGTAACCGCTCAGCTGGTAAGTCTCCCATTTGTTGCTGTTCTGTTCTTCCCCGCAGCTTCTTGCAGGTCACGCACTTGAACAGAAGACTGGCGATGCTTCGTTTTGCACCAACTATCCAGAAGCCTGCAGACCTGATGGCACCTTCTGTAAAGTGCCTGCCCTGGTGTTTCACAGCTTCATGGTAGTGGCGTATGAGAAGCACCCACAGGTGATGACGTCCAGGGACAATGATGGGATTGATGTTATCCAAATCTAGGCCTGAGTGCTTTATGCGGCCCCCAACTCTCAACAGTCCATCAGAATCAAGAATTGGATTCAGTTTGCACAGGCTGCTTGAAGAAGAAATGTTCGAGCACTCTCGTATGCACTTGATCTCTTCTTGATAGCACTCTCTCTGGACACTCTTCAGTATGCACACTTTGGCTTGTGCCATCTCTTCCACTGAGGGCTGGCAAATGTGCCAACCTCTGCAGCTGCTGGTGAGAGTAGAGTGAGAAAAGGTGTGAGCAATGTGGATCAAGTGCGCTATTGCTCTGATCAGAGTGCTTAACTGGGAGAAGCGTTCAAAATGCTCAGGCTGCACAGTATCTTCAGGGATGTGCACGAGGTTTGCTGTCACCTGGGGACGTATCTCAGAGTCTGCTGCAGGATCGACAAGATCATAGGTGTCTTGAGGCTCAGAGAGATACATAGATGGCTTGGTAAGAAAGGCTGGTCCTTTAAGCCATGTCGTGCTGCTGAGAAGAGCCGCTGGCACAGAGCGAGAGCCGTAGTCCGCTGGATTCAAGCCGAAGGTACGTATCTCCATTGTCCAAATGATGGTGAGTGACGTATGCGTTGGACTCTATTGTGCACGTAGACATACAACCTCCGTGTTCGGTTGTGGATGTATCCTAACACTACTTTACTGTCAGTGTAGTATACTACGTTGTCGAACGTCGCATCCATCTCTGTAGTTATCATCTCTGCCATCTCCACGGCGAGCACTGCCGCACAGAGTTCCAGCCTAGGAATCGTCAAATCAGGTTGAGGTGCCAACTTCGCTTTCCCATACACAAAGCCGGTCTCTACATGCCCCTCTTGAGATGAGACTCTGATGTATGCCACTGCAGCCACAGCTTTCATGGATGCATCTGCAAACACACAAACTTGCACTGTCAATACGCACTTTAATTCCACTTAATTAAACTGTGAACTTTAAGGACTTACGCACCCATTCACTTTACCAGCCTTAAGCTATATACCATATACCGTATTTGCACTACTGTTATTTACTATTTTTACTGTCATTCCATCTCGATCACCATCAATATTGCACTATTGTCTTACGTATGTTTATTGTGTCTTGCTGTATTGAACATATAGTGTCTCCCACTCTTTTATATTATAATTATATATATATTTTTACTTATTTACTTATATTTATATATCTATTCCACCACTGCACCTTGTTTTTGTCTCATGTATGTCTATTTGTGTCCCTGCTGTATTGTACACATAGTGTCTCCCATTCTCCTTTTTATATCTATTATCTGTACTTGCTGTAAAATTGGGAAGGAGAGTAACATAATTTCAATTCTCTGTATGTCCTGTACATATGCAGTATTGACAATAAAACTACTTGACTTGACTTGACTTGACTTGACAAAGCTCCTTTCGCTGGGCCCCTGATGTAGAAATGGGTGTGTAGACACGTGGGATCTGAAGTTCCTCTAAGTCTCACAGTGAGTCTCTCCATTTCATCCACTCTGCTTCCATGTGGTGTGAAAGAGGTGAGTCCCAATCACATGCCAGGCTGGTGAGCTCTCTCAAGAGCAGTCTGCCCTGTACGGTGACTGGGGCTAGGAACCCTAGCGTAGGTCGTAAACACTGTTCACAGTCGACAGCACCCCCCTTCGTGTAAAGGGTTTCTGCTCACAGGTGATTCGGAAGGTGAATGTGTCCATTGCGATGTTCCAGGACAATCCCAGACTGCATTGGATAGGCAGGTCATCTGCAAAGAGATCCAAATCTTCAATATTTTGAGCACGATCATCAGGCGGAAAAGCTTCCAGGACTGCAGGCCGATTGGAAGTGAGCTTGTGTAACCTGATGTTCAAGGCTGCAAGCATTTGTTGAGTGCGTTTTATGACACTGATGGCCTCTTCCTCAGTGCTGAATGATTTCAGCCCATCATCCATGTAAAACTCGCGTTCAACAAATCTCCGCACTGCAGGACCAAACTCTGCTTCCCCTTCTTTAGCAGCCCTACGTAAGCCGTATATGGCGACGGCGGGTGAGGGACTGTTTCCGAAGGTGTGGACTCTCATACGATATTCAGTGACTTCACATGTCATGTCATTGTTCTGGTACCACAGAAAGGGAAGGAAGTCTCTGTGGTCCTCCTTCACCACAAAACAATGAAACATGTGCTCAATGTCAGCTGTGACAGCCACCGCTTCTTTCCTGAACCTCATGAGCAAGCCCACTAGGCTGTTATTGAGATCGGGACCTGTAATAAGGATGTCGTTGAGTGAGACTCATAGGCTGCACTGGAATCAAAGACGATGCGGATCTTGTCCGGCTTCTTAGGATGGTAGACTCCGAACAGAGGTAGGTACCAGCACTCTTTGCCTCCCTGGAGTGGCGGTGCAATCTCCGCATGTTGTCGCTTGAGCATGTTCTCCATGAAGTCCACGAAATGCGCCTTCATGGTAGGTTTCTTGTCCAATGACCGGCGTAAGGACATGAGCCGGTCATAGGCAAGCTGTCTGTTGTTAGGTAGCTGTCGTCTTGGTGACTGGAAAGGTAGGGGACCAACCCAATTGTTGGCATCATCTTGCTGGAATTCCTCATCCATGATTCGCAGGAACTCCATATCCTCAAATGACGGTCCAAGTTTGTGGTCATCTGAGGTCCGATCGAAGATTCTTTGACCCAGGCTCTCACCATTGAGAGGTGTCATTGAACTGCATGCTCGGGTAAGCACTGGCTGATAACGACTGTTGGGCTTTTCTGTGTAGGTTTCTTTCACCTTGATTTGACCACTGCACGGCTGAAGGTAGCTTGTACGACCATTTTCAAACACTGTGGTCTTGAAGCTATTCACCTCGAGAGGTCTGTGGGTGGACCCAAGACAAACGTTTCCGACAATAACCCACCCCAGATCCAGCTTCTGTGCAAAGGGGGAGTTACCCACGCCATTGATCTGATCTCTGACTTTGTGCACCCTTAGGATGTCCCGGCCTAACAAGAGGAGGATGTCAGCGTCGGGATCCAAAGGTGGGATTTCATCCGCAATGCACTTCAGATGAGTATGGTGGCGGGCAGCTTCTGGCGTAGGTATTTCAGAGCGGTTGCTTGGCAGCTGATCACACTGTTTACCTGGGTTCAGGGCACTGTTGTCATTCTCACTGGGTGACTCTCCAGTAGAAGAGACCTGTGTCTTGTGGACCACCACAGGTGTCTTAGCTGACCGATCTAAATAGCCCCTTTTCACATTTGCAGGTGTAGACGAAGAAGCAAAGAGATTAAAGCTGGGGTCTGTGCGCGCTTTAGCCTCTGTGAGAACAAACTTCACAAATATAGAGAATGGTGGAAAGCTGACAAGATGGATGCGTTTGTATTTTGCGCCATACGATATCCACTTCTCTTGTATGTTGTGAGGCAATTTCTCCACTATAGGGTGTATGCCTCTGGCAGTGTCTAAGTATGACAGGCCAGGTAGACTGCCATCTAGCTTTGCATACTCCAGCTCTGACAGTAGATCTGCTAGGTCACGCAACTTCCGTGGGTCGTTAGATGAAACCTTGGGAAACTGTTCCACCTTTGTGAAAAGTGCGTGCTCTATAGCCTCAGGTGAGCCATATGTCTCCTGGAGCCGTTCCCAGGCCAATGACAATCCAGCTGGCGGGCATCGGATGTTAACAGCTTTAATCCGCTTGATTTGCTCAGCTGAGTCCTTGCCTAGGTACTTCACAAGAAGATCCAGCTCCTCTGCTGCGGACAGATCTAAGCCAGCTATAGCACTCTTAAATGATGCCTTCCATGCCCAGTAGTTTGTGGGCTGGTCGTCAAATGAAGTGAGCCCTGACGTTACCAGGTGGCTGCGAGCTAAGAATTTGGCAAGATCACTAGTGAGATTGGAAGACTGGTAAACTTCATGGTCAAGCACTCTGGGGCTAGAACGGCGCGGAGCAGGTACAGGCGGAGGACCATTGCTTGGGCGAGGTAATGTGCTGTTATCTCGCTGGGGTCTTAGAAGAGGAGGCGGGCCATAATCAGCAGCTGTGTGACTCGTTGGCACTTGTAGCTCTGTAGCAGCGTGAGGATTTGGTGTGCTAACATCAACATGCCTCATCTGATATGGTGTAGCACCTGTATTAACACTCCTTTGTTCCAACACATATTTGGCAACAAGGTGCCTTTTAGCTTCTTCTAGATCTGAACTAGAGGCATGACTCCTTATCTCATAACCCATTTCCATTAATCCAGCTTATAATGCCTGCATTTCAGCTCTTGCTGCTTCTAGCTCTTCATTTGCTCTGAGTGAATCCAGTTCGGCTTGCAGACGTGCTTGCTCTAGTTTAATTTCTGCCTCCTTCTTCATGAATGTTGCTCTAGTTTGAGCTGCTTCAGCTTTCACCTTAGCTTGCAAAAGCACAATGCCAGATCTGGAGCTAACTGAAGCTTGGACACCATGAGATGCAAATGATTGTGTCTCAACTCTCGCTGATGGTCTGTGCTCCATAATTACAAACTCTGCTTGAATGACAGTTCAGTAAATGTAAGTCACTTGTGAGTTTGTTTGCCGCTTAGCTTCGAAACAGCGCTGCTCCATGCTTGCTGTGATGCTGTCTTTTCACTGTCTTGGCCTCACTAATGGTAGCTATCGAAGCAGCTAAACAAGGATTCAGAAACTCCACAGAAGCAGATTCTTTCTTGTGATTTTTACTGAATCAATCTTTTTGTGAAACTGAATTACAAACATACAAACCATACATCAGAAATAGTAAAAGAATAGACATTAATTACTGTAAATAAGCTCCATGTTTTTTTTAACTGCGGTTTTAACCTATTTAACTAATGTATGAACTATCAGCATGAAATAAACTATGAATATGACCAATTATGAAAAACAAATACTTACAGACATTGCTTAAACAAACATGAAAACAAACTGTAGCAAATAAGGAGAGGAAAACAAAGGCAGCTGACTCCACTGCAGGAAAGGTCAAACTGACCCAGTAACTAGGCTTCTGACAACTTCCTGTCCAACTGAGTTGTCAAAATAAAAGTCTCTCAAAATCGTTTTTTCATAATAAGAGTCATAGTAACAAGGTAGATAAATTAGTCTTACCAGAAATGTAAATGTAACCAATGAAAAATTGCACGAAAGGAAAATATTACAATGCAAAACATGACATGACCATTTCCAGATTTGTAACCCTTTTATGCATATACACTTTTTTGATGCAACCAAAGCAATTAAAAAACAATTTAAACAGAGAATGATGCAAAGCAACCAGTGTAATTTTATTAATTGAACCTACACCTCAACCTTAACCTAAACTTTACCAAACCATTACCCTAAACTAAACATTAATCTAAACTTACCCAAACCTGCAATGTAACCTTAAGTGTATTCCAAACATATCCAAATCGTAACCTTAACTAAAACTCAACATTACTGCAATTTTGACATAAACCTTTACCTAACCCTAACCAAACCATATCCATAACCTAAACTTAACCAAACTCTTAACCTAACCCTTAACTCAACCATAACCTAAACCTAACATAACCCTAACCATAACCATATCCATAACCTAAACTGAACCAAACTCTTAACCTAACCCTAAACTCAAACATAACCTAAACCTAACCTAACCCTAACCATAACCATATCCATAACCTAAACTGAACCAAACTCTTAACCTAACCCTAAACTCAAACATAACCTAAACCTAACCTAACCCTAACCATAACCATATCCATAACCTAAACTGAACCAAACTCTTAACCTAACCCTAAACTCAAACATAACCTAAACCTAACCTAACCCTAACCATAACCATATCCATAACCTAAACTGAACCAAACTCTTAACCTAACCCTAAACTCAAACATAACCTAAACCTAACCTAACCCTAATCTTAGCTGTATCACTAACCTAAACTTAGCCAAAATCTTAACCTAAACTTAAACTCAACCATAACCTAAACTTAACCTACACCTAACCTAACCTTAACCATATCCGTGACCTCTTATGCAAACTTTTAACCTAACCCAAAACTCAACCATAACCTAAACTTAACCTAAACATAACCTAAACCTAACCTTAACCGTATCCATGACCTAAACGGATCCAAACTCTTAACCTAACCCAAAACTCAAACGTAACCTAAACGTAACCTAACCGCAACTTTAGCAGTACCCTTAACCGCAACCTAAACTTAACCAAACCTTGACCTAACCCTAACCTTGACTCTATCATAAATTAAAAAAAACTTTTTTCTGCAACTTAAACTTAACCCTTAATTTAACCGTAATCTTAACCATAACTATAACATAAACCAAACATAACCCTAACTAAAACATAATCTAATTCTAACCCTGATCCTAAATATAACTGTAGTAGAATGTGAGTATTACTGTTTCCGAAGCTCAATAACAGAGAAAAACAGCAGTACGAGTGTAGCTGTATCGGCACTGTGTTTTCACATTCTTCTTTTATCGGTTGTAATAATGTGGCAAAACAGCACTACCAGTGAATGCGAGCACTTTTTCAGCCATAATATCAGCAATTTACCAAATATGTTCATGGCGATGTTACGATCGAGATGAAGTCATAAACATAACATTTTTAATGGGATCTTGTTGGACCAAACCAGTGCTGCCATCCTGATTTTAATATCCAGTATATGACCAGACACATGCTTAGACTCCTGGACGAGCACACTTATGGATTACACTCCACATGCACACACACACACATACACATCCTCTGAAGTGTCATTTTTCTAAGGCTTGGCTCTTTGAGGTTCAGCTCGTCTTCGTTCATCCTTGTGTTGAAATGCTTCTAATTGCTGTTGCTAATTCTGTATGGACATTTCACAGTGTTTCTGCTTTTCAGGCCTGCATGGCAGATCACACCTCCAGGTGTCCAGGACGGTTGTGACGTGCCACAGGGTGGTGTGTGTGTGTGTGTGTGTGTGTACATGTGTGCGTGTGTATATGTGTGTATGTGCGTTTGAGGTGCGTTTCGCTGGGCATATTTAACACTGTCACCGTCAGCACTGTCACAAAGCCACACACTGACATGGTTACCTAGATACGGCTCTCTTGGGATGCAAATTAGATTCTCGGAGGAGTTGTTTTGTTATGGACATTTTCCTCATAAACGCCAGCCCAAGTTTCTTTTGATTATTTCTTGTTTTAAAGAGATGACAGAAACGCTTCAGGTCTTCACTTTAATTAGAGTAAAAATTGCGTAAATATTTCTTTCGGCGACTTTGGACAGCTTTGCCTTTAAATAGCAACATTTTTTTACAGGCCACTGCCAATAAAATCTGCATAACTTATCTTTCTCTCTATATAAAACCCCATATATATATTGACCAATCATAATATTATGAACACCTTCATGTTCCCACATCACACACAGTCCTTTTGTTTCTCTGCATACTTTATTATCCTTCTCCTTCTCAGTAGTGTAGTGACACTGACATGGTGGTGGTGCTTTAGCCTGTGTTATACTGGTATGAGTGGATCAGACACAGCAGTGCTGCTGGAGTTTTTGAACACGCTAAATTCAGTTTTTGCTGGACTAAAAATAGTATTTTAACATCTTGTGGGCATCGTCCTGCAGGCAGCATCCTGTGGGCAGTGTCCTGTTACCCACTGATTAAGGACTAGATTAAGAATGACCCAATCAAACTGTTCAGCAACAGATTCAGAGCTTTTGTCTCTGATTTTACATTTACAAGGCGAAACAGCTCCACATAGGAGTGTCTACAGTCTGTATATACAGCTCTGGAAAAAATGAAGAGTTTCTGAATCAGTTTCTGAATCAGTTTCTATGATTTTGCTATTTATAGGGATATGTTTGAGTAAACTGAACAGTTTGGTTTAATTCCATAAACTACAGACAACATTTCTCCCAAGTTCCAAATAAAAATATTGTAATTTATTTGCAGAAAATGAGAAATGGCGGAAGTAAAAAAAAGATGGAGAGATTTCAAAGCCCAAACAATGCAAAGAAAACAAGTTCATATTGATAAAGTTTTAAGAGTCCAAAAATCTATATTTGGTCTTTAATCACAGTTTTTTATGCATCTTGGCATGTTCTCCTCAGCCAGTCTTACACACTGCTTTTGTGTAACTATTTTTATACCACTCCTGGTGTAAAAATACAAGCAGTTCTGCTTGGCTTCATGTCTTGTGATCATCCGTCTTCCTCTTGATTTTTTTTCAGGGGTTTTCAATTTGGTAAAATCAAAGAAACGCATATTTTTTAAAGTGAATATAACTGAACAAATTGATGCATTTATTGATGCATTTATTGGGCAACTTTGGCTGGCTTTTGGATATTGACATTTTTGAAGGCCATTGCCATTAAAATCTGCATATTTTTGAATCTCTCTCCCTATATATATAAAACTTCATATACTGCAATAATCCAGTTGCTTGCAATAAAAAAGAGAAAAAAAAAGGAAAAGAAAACGAAACGCAAAAAAGATGAATGCATCCTCCAAGCCAGCTATTGTCTGTTATGTTTGCCTATCAGTCACCGAGGTGGAATAATTCGTCGGTGAGGAATTGCACTTGCTACCAAAATAAGCAAGGCCTGTCTCCTGTAATACATTATTTATCATTACAGTGAGTCCTGTAGCCCGCATATCCTCTCATGTGCCTTTGTGGATTATTTATGCTGTGTCAGTCACTTGCATCATTTGCATGTTTTATATATTTAGAGGACTCTTTCATGCTGGCTGAGGGCTAGAGAGGTTGGCAGGAGGGAGAGGAGGAGTCGGGGTGACAGAGAGCATGATGGGAGCTGGGGGGCAGGTGGCAGAGTGACGTGGTCGTGCTGTGCCGCGCCGTTTGTTTTTGGGGGCGCCGTCCTGCGGCGGAAGCTCCGCGGCAGTGCCGAAAGTGAGCCTCGAGGGCAGGTATTGATGCAGTCGATCAAGTCTTGAGCATTTGTGTGTGGCCTATGCTTTTATCTGCTTTGGCTGCATGCTGATGCTGTTTGTTGGTGTCGCAAAAAAGTTGCAAAAAACACACACGTGCACATAATGTAGCGCAATTTTTTGAAAAAAAAAAACAAAAAAAAAACTGAAGAAAAAGAAGTGCACACATTCCTTTATGCAAAATTAGAAAAGAGATGTTTTTTTTTTTTGATGAACTTTACCTCTGTCATGCTCCAACAGGCACAGTGCCCTCAGGTCAGCTGTACGCTTCTTTATGATTAATTATTGTTATGTAATTAGCAAGGCATTTTGCATCATGTTGCATGGCACTCGCATTCGTCATCACGCGGGGTCATCATGTTTTCTGCAAAGCACCCTTCCTGCATGCAACACAGCCTGCCGATTAATCAAGCGCCAAGTCTGTGCGCCATCATGTTGCACGAGCCTGCAAGTGTGCATGTGTGGATTCCTCCTCCCCGCTTTTACGCTTGTGCTTTTTCTTTGTTTCCATCCTTCATCCAACATTTGAATGATAATTCAGGTGGAGCCATTGTCTTTCATGGTGTTTCGTGATGTCCCGCCGCTGATGGAGATAGATGGAGAGACACTCGTTCTCCATGTCCTTGGGTTTATTAACACTTCTCCCCTGTGTACTCTCGCCTTCATCTGCTCCTTCTGCTGGCGCGAGGTGGGCTCTCGGAGGCGGTGGCGGCGGAGGAGCTGGTATTTTTAGGAGCGTACGGATCTCGATCCATCCTGGAGGTTTTAGAGGAAGTGGCGAGGGCTTTGGTATCATTAGCTCTGTGTTGACTGTGTGAGCTGCTAAGTGGCTAGTGGCCCAGCCAAAGCAGGAATTAAAGTTATTTACACAGCTGTTAAAGTAATGCTACCTCATACAGAACCTCCCCACGGCTCAGGCCTGAATCTGGATGCCTCTAATTCCACTCTTTTCCAGAGGGGATGCCCTCGACTGAGAGAGCGCCAACAATCGTTTACTGCCTCCCCGCACCCCTGCCTATTGAACGACTATATAATGGCGGTCTTTACCTCTTCAGAGATTGTTGTCCATATTAGAGATGGCACGGTATTTTAGACTACTTTGGCGTTCACAATACTGACACTGATACCATGCTGGCGTGAGCGCTGGCTGAGACAGATCCAGTGTTTCTCCTGTTTATTTTAGAGTCAATTTCTCACACAGGTGGTGGTGGTTTTTTTTTTTGGAAACATTTTAGGAGGAGGAACGTGCCTAAAGCACCATTCTCTTAATCCAACATTCCATGAATACGATCTCTACCTTACAAAATGCCCATGACCAGTGTTGTGCATGAACGTTCATATATTTTTGTGAATGCTGAACTGAATGATTCAACAATACAATTAATGAAGGTAAACTAGAAAATACCAGTCTTGGACTAGATATGGGTTCTGAGAAGATGCAAGTGTCATTAACTTTTTTTTACAATCCATATTTCTTGGCTGCAAACAAATAAAAGAGGTTTTATGGACAATAAGGCGCACTATCAATGAACGTTTATTTTCTGGTCTATTTTATTTTAAGTGACAACAGTAAGGAACAAAGGTGTTGCCATGTTTTTCTTCTAATTCAGCAGGTGTTGCCACAGGGGGCACCTAAGTAAACAAAACTTAAAATTCGTAAAAAGTCAAAAGAGCGCTGGATGTTAATCTACACAGATTTCTCTCCTGAAAACTGTTTATTTGGGTGAGTAAAGCACTTCTGTTAACCTTACAGTAAGCTTAGAGTAATCTAAAGTATTTTAGCATGGTTAGCAGCAGCACTAGCTGTGGTTAGCACCGCTTAGCGCTAGTAAATGCCATCCGATAGTGCTAAACTGGGGAACCCTGATTTTTCCAGTAACCCAGTGCACTGTTAGCTAGTGGTTTGTACCATGTAGCTTGTTTTAACACGGTAAACATGCAGACTACAGTCAAAAATACTCATCTCTGAACGGTGAAAGAACTAGTACTGCAATTAGCGGCTAATGCTAATACTGCTAATACTAAAATCTTCACTGAAACGCCTTTAAAATGCTGTATTTCAGCATAGTGGCTTTAGTGCTCCTTACAACCTGTCTGGTAGAATTCATACATAAGTTGCACCAGATTATAAAACACACTGACGTTTTTGGGGAAATTAAAGGAAAAAATGTGCCTTATAGTGACTATTCACTCTGGCCAATCAGTGTTCTGCAAGGCTTAAATGTCACATTTTTATTCCATTCTCTACTAGCCTGAACCACAAGCAAGCAGGTACTTAAAAATGACCTGGTTCCAGGTACCAGGTACCAAAGCTGAGTTGAGTAGGTACCATACGTTGGAAAAGAGGCATAAATCACAAGAAAGCTTGCAGGAAACTATGAATAGCACAGTAGGTCAAAGCATGTTACACTTTTTCAAAGCCCACTGATTCAGATGGTTTGATTGTACTGTATGAATAATAAGGAAACAAATAAGGAACACCTGGGAACAATTACAAGGGGTGGGGTTACTGACATGACACAGGTGAGGAGCAGAACAAACCTGCAGAGCTCAGAGGAGCAGAAGGACCCTAAAAAAAGCATACGACAGGTACACTAGTCTGTGCAGAAGCAGGATATATATAAATAATAAAAAAACAATAAATACACATAGCTTTATGGCAAAACTACAAATGAATACAAAAGGGTAGAGTAGACAAAGACATATTCATGACCAGGGAAAACTTACATATATATTGTTTGTATGTGTTGTAATTTTGTATGTATATGTGTTCACACTCTTAGGACTGATACAATCTATATTTGTTTCCATCAATTTTTATTATCATTCTCATTACATACCTCATTACATAAAAAAAAAAATACAATAAAAACATATTTTAATCACAATAATTTAAAATCATCTGATTTTTACACGTCTTTTTTATTGGGGAAAAAGAGACAGATAGACTTTCTTACTTATGTACTCTGAATGAAGAGAAGTAAAATATCTAATTTTGTGTCTTTTTTTCATTTTGTGCAGTTTTGATATTTTATTTTATTGTAGTAAAGTTTATACATGTAGTTGTCATGTTCCTCCTCAGTTCCTTTAAAAAATATTCTCTTACATTTTTGACATAGCTAACGCAAGCCTGGTGGTACATTGGTAGATGTCATTTACAATGTATCTAGTTTTGATTAGGTACAACTAGAGTGCAGATGAGTCTAACACTCTAAACTAGAACCATGACTTCCTAGTCTACTATCCTAGTCTGAACAAGGACTGAACTAGGAAATAAATAACTTCTAGTTTTAATTTATGCCTCAAATATTGTACTTACGAAATTTGTGCACATAAATTCCATCACAAACTTATATTTAAGAATGGAAACCTGATTTTTTGATTGGCCTGGCATTTTTAATGAAGGTTTTGTCAATAAAACACTAATAACTACATCTTAAATTGGTTATTGTTTTAGAAATTTAGCAGCACATATGCATCGTGGTATACTTTTTCCTTTTTACATAAATATCAATCACTGCTTTCTAACACTTCATTTAGAAAATTGCTATGGAAAAAAGGCACGTTTTCCTGGGTTGATTGTAATGTTTCCAATCAAAACCACTTAAACTGAAATCATGTCATACTTACAACCTCAGCATTTGTAAGTACGAACGTCCAAGGTGAAAGTACACATTTCCTAGTCCTAGACATCTGTCTAGACCAGCCTGACACAATCATATAGATCCCACCCCCTTGTAAGTGTTTCTATGCACAGAAGTGTACATTTAATTTACACAATTATAAATTAATTCCACAACATATAGAAAAAACTAATGGTTTTCTTCAATGGTCCTCTTATGTTCTTTTGACTCCAAGTCACAGTAGTAGTTATAGTGATTTCTGAACATTGATGATCACTGTTCAACTTGATTCAAATTCAAATATGAATTTGAACATGTCAGTGTTGATGTAGCTTGGTTCACTCATTTAAGTGATTTCTATTTATCAATCAAGATAAAAACAGTGATAGTAGGCTAGAACATTAAACTTTAACTATAAACCAGGCATTTTTAGAGAAGACTGAATAAACTACCTTGATTTATAACAAAAAAAGGCCCTACAGTCTTTTTACCTCTCAATTTTACAGTTTTACCCTTTATTTAGTACCTTCTCTGATATCCAAAAAGGCATGGCATCATGCATTTCATTTATCCGCATATTTTCTTTGTTTCTGACAAATCTCATCTTATAATCATCCTCTCTAGATGGCATTCGCAGTTTACATTTCCCAGTTGTTGTCATTACGCTTTGTCCTTTGCACTGCTCCGTCTGCGTGACTGTCCAATGGCCGTGTGCTGAAGAAACAGTGGTTCTCTAATTTGTCTAGGTATGTGCGGTCCAGTTTTCACCTGGGACATTCAGTTTTTTTTTCGGGTGGTCTCCATATATTTTAAATAAGAATACATCAGGATCAACAATGCGGGACATGTCTCCGCAGCCCACACATAGCCGCCCGGCGGGAATTGTCCTGGATCTCTGGATGGTCAGTCCAAAATCTGGTCTATACAGAGATTGCTACAATTGTATATGTGGGTGAATAGCAGCTAAACCAGTTTCTGTAAAGCTTGCCCAACTGAGAAGCATGATTTACAATGAAGGAATGCCTTTGAGAATAGAGTATGGGTAAGTAAGAAGCAGAACTTCACTTAAAATAGTCTGTATCACATAAAATGTTCACCTAACACATATATAGAGACTTTATGCTGTTATCATGTCACCTACTTTAGATAGCCTTACATACGTATGTAATGCACCAGATCCTAATGTGTTTGTTAAAATTTGTTAAAAAGGTCTCATTTTATTATTATTTTTTTAACTAATTTTAAAATGCCTAGTTGTGGTCTCTAGTATAAATAAATTTCATGTGAGCGTTTTTTTGTGAAAAAAGTGTTTAGGTGTTTCTATTTAGCCCTGCTTTATTTCACTGAATTAGAGGTCTCTGAAGAAAGACAGGTTTGGGCTCTTGCTCATGAATATTCATACATGCAAACATATGTCCTTTGATTTGCTAACAGCACTGCAGAGAACGCCTAACTCCCTTTCCCCCACAGTCAATTTTACAGCTCTAAAAGTCAAAGGACAAAATATTTCCAGAGATAGTTATAAGTTATATGATAGCTAACCTTTACTAGCTGTGTAAACAGAAGCTGTAAACAGAGCTGTTAGCTCCTCCTTAACTATACCTCCTTCTGCTGTAGCCTGGGTTCAGTGCTGCCTGTAGGCGGTCCTGGGCCGAGGTAGGCGAGGCCATGAACTCACTGGTTGATGTATACACCTAACATCTGATTAACTTGTATTTCTGAGGATTTCCTTTTCTTAGCTACAGTTTTAGAAAAAAAACGTTTCATGTGCATCATGCATATACAATTCAGAGAGACCTATAGTATTCCCCCCCCCCCCCCCCCCCAAAAAAGTGGATTTTAGCGGAATGACACCTTTAAAGAATCATATCAAATACATTTTTCCTTATGATACATGATCCAGCATTTTCTGTGGTTATAAGCCCAGGTATCAGAATGAGCTAATCTAATCAGTGCCATCTTTTGTTCTTATCATTCAATAACATCTTCGACATCATATTTCATCTCTAATTAAACTTTTCTTAATGTGATGGACTGCAGGATGTCTTCAGCTATAAGCAAGTATAGACATCCTTCATATAATCATAAAAATGATAAAGTAATTTAAAGTAAAGTAAAGTAAAGTAATGCTGTATTTATATTGTTATGCTGCATGTACTGTAGTTATTGTTACAACATGACCTAATTTAGTTAGGCGTACATTATGTTGCTCTAAAAGCAAATATGTGATCTAGGTTTGTCCTTGATTTGTTAAAAAAAATCATATCAGATAAATGTTCCCTTCTGACACACGATCCAGCATTTTCCTCCGGTATCAGCCAGGTATCAGAATGAGCTAATCTAATCAGTGCCGTCTCTTGTCCGTATCATTCCATTACATCTTCACCATTATATTTCATCTCTAATTAAATTTAAGCTCATGTGATGCAGGTTACAGAAGCAAGAATAGACACTTTAGACTCTTTAATCATAAATTAGCACTCTTTGGTTATTGTGCTTTGTTGTATTTTGGATAAATAATGCAAATGCAGCCTGGAAACTCTGGAAGATGACTTACAGTATGTCTTGGGTATCATCACAGCTGAGAGCTTGGCATGGCTGCGAGAGGCTGTATTTCAGTCCAACATGCCCGAGAGCCTCATTGTCCAAGACTGGCACTGTCACCCAGCGAAGATGAGTGGCTCTCTCTGTTTAACGTGAATCAGGAGATGACAGGAAGAGCGATTGACACGACCAAACAACGGCAAAAAAACAAACGACAACAACAGACCGTGTCTAATTCCTTCTGTTACTTCCTTTTACAGCGGAATAAACAGGGCCATCTCGTAAATTCTTCCGGAAAAGTATTATTGCTGACAGGTCTGACCTCGGCAGGCCTGCAATGTTTACCCATAACTCACAATTAACAGAGACATTAGAGGGTTCTCCCGAGGATTGCCAGCTTTATTTCCCTCTAACTGGGCATCACTAAATCTGGAAAAGATCCCAGTTCTGCCATTTACCATCGGAGGGGCGGCTCTGTACGCCGGAAAGAAGTGGCTCCGCAGACTGAACACACTTCGGAGGTTTGGGGCTGTTATGGATATGGCGGCAGTAATTATTCAGGCCTTGTTATTGCCCAGAACACCACACCTGCGTCCAGCTCACCGCCTGTTATTAGAATATCAAAAAGGCCACGGAGAAAAAAAATGAGTCGCCTAAACTGAGCTAAGCGTGGATTAGGAGCGTGCTGCAATGTTAACCGAAAGCAGAAGAAATGTGTTAAATACTCACAACATATGCACTTTTGATTTGTTTTTGTATTTTATTTCTAGCTGTTTAAAAAAAAAATAGGGATTTAATATGCTTTGTACATGTAGTTCTTATTTCAGTGTTTTATATTTATTTGCTTATTTTTTTAATGTAGGCATTGAAATGGGCAATGAGTCACTTTATTTTACTTGGGAGATAAATGTGCACCTGTTCACGGACGTGTCAAATCCAATCACATGGCTGCTAAACAGATACTGAACCCTTTTACCACGGCTTTGTGGCTAATTTCCAATTCAGGGCTGCTATAGCTTATGTCATACCTGGAGTGATTCACATATATATATATTTATATATATATATATATATATATATATATATATATATATATATATTTTTTTTTTTTTTTTTTCACATTTCACAAGGTTATTTGATCGGCAACTATTTTAGTATTTCTGAAGCGAGAGGAGCACCAAAGGATCCCAAGGTCTGAATTAAATTAGTGTAGGTTTTTATCGACTAATAATCATTTTTACCTCTGCTGCAGCGCTGAATATCAATAGAACAGAGCGCTTTGCCGCTTTTAATGGACTAATATTTTCTGTTTTGACACGATTTATCCTAAATAATTTCCGAGCAATGTTGTCATCATGAATATCTACTTGTCAAAACACTGTCATGTCACGGTCTGAGGAAAGTAAGGTTTCCACGTAATTAAACACACGCGTTTGACAGGGACGCGGCTTTGGTGCACTTCTGAAGATGCAGGATTCCTCGGCGTCTGAGCAGAAGCGAGCGTCATCTGCCACTTTAAGTTCGATTTACACTCCGGAGCGAATGTAAAGTACCGAACCCTGAAAGATGCATAAAGCCAACGAGCAAACGTTTATGGATATTCGCACATTGCTTGTCACATTTAATCAACATCAGATGGTAAGCTCTTACCAAACCCCGTTAAATGCCACACTAATGGAATGTTGTCATGTACTATAGCCGTTGTTGTCTTTGTCTCAGGGAGATAGCTGAATGATTTGTACCTGGCTCTCTAATGGTCAATTACAAGCACAATCCAGCGTTGATGGTGTTTGGGTCCCACCAGAGAGAGGATAAAGGGGGCCTAGATGAGCTCAGAGGCCCCCATCAGGAGTGGGTCATTGCATATAAACTGGTGAGCCAAATTTTGGATGCTTTCCCAGCTTTTCCCTGCTCGACGTCTACAGATGAGTTTTGGCTTTCGGGTGGTTTTATTTATTTATATATATATATATATCGTTTTTTATTATTTTTTTTTCTTTTTCGATGAGATACCCTTATTGCGTGCCTCCCTCGATTGGAGACCACGCGTTAATTTAACAAAGCTCATATCTCAGGATCACAGGAGGCACTCTCCCTGCACTCTCTCTGCTTCGCTGTGTCTTTCATTTCTATATTTAGTCTGGCCATATTTGGCTTGGTATAATTGAGGTTTTACGGAGTTAACTTTATTTTTATTTTTTTCGCAAAACTTGGCAGGTTATCGTTAGAGTGTTTGTTTTGCGTGCTGCACACACAAATCTCTCCCACCTTGTAGCAAATATGCAGTGAAAATATTACGTTTGCGGCATTTGGAATTGAAATCAAGGGAATCAGAAACACACAAAAAAAAAAGATTCCACAGCATGATTCGTGAATCTCTGTGTATGTTTATGTGCACATGTATGTGTGTACATGTGTGTGTGTGTGTGTTTGCATGTGTGTGTGTGGGTAACGGAGCAGCTGCCCTTGCCACCTCCCCATCCGTAACAGAGCTGTCACCCTGCTTTTAAATAGATCTGAGTGAATTAACATGGCACTGTGGGTCGGGTCTGCTGGGGCGCTGGTGACAGTAGCGGTGCCCTCCACTAACTCTGTTGGAAGAGGCTTTGGCAGGCTGGCATGGCTGGCAGGGCCTGCCCAAAGTGACTCTGCAGGGGCTGGCCGCCAGCCAGTCAGCTGAAGCCTGGCCAACAGGCTCGGACTGGACTGGAGCGGCGCGCGGCGCGGCCACAGGAGAGCGGAAGCCAGCTTTTTCATTTAGCCACCCAACTGTTTCCCCCTCTCCTCTTCATTGACAGAATAAATGCACCTGCCATTGTGTAATACTGGGCAGATTAGTTTTGGCTATGATGGAGGGGCTGATGTCAGAGGGGGCCAGTGTTGAGAGGACCTGCCCCGTGAGCCAGGCTGTTGGGAGCTGTCGCTGGCTTTGAATGACGTTCGTGCCTTTTTCGGGGGATGATGTGGGGGTGCTTCGTAGTGTAAGTCATCTTCTGGATGAGTCAGTGAAGATGAATCGAGACTGGTAACGCAGTGCTAACAGGAAGTTCATGACAAACCCGCAACATCAGAAATAAATTATCATAAATTCTACACAGATTAAAAATCTTATGGTATTGTGTGATCTTAGGATTTTGGTTTAGGGTAACTTATTGCTTGGACAGAGAATGATTTAATTAAAAGAAAAGTTTTATTAAATGTTTTGAATGTCCTGAAGAAAAAAAAAACTATAATTTTGGGCAAGAATTAATATATACTTTTTTTTGCAGTTTATACCACAAAAGCTGGGAGCTGGGACTGGTTGAAAAATGCTTTGCTAATATTTACTTTGGCTTTATTTCACCCGATATATTTTTATTTTCATTTTAACAAATATTTATCCATTCCCGTATTTCAGACTTGCAACACCATCCCAAAATAAATTGGAATTTGATGGTTCCATACTGTATACTCTATTGAAGCCAGTCTTTTACCTGTATGCACTTCCTCCACAGCCATCCCATCCATTTATAATGTGTGCATCATCTGGTTTTGCAATGTCTTGTTGACAAATCCTGTCTATAGACAAAATACATATAGAATGTAACAGTTTTTTATGATTTGGGGTTGTAAATATAATTTTTTTGTGCACCATTTCTATTGCCCATTCTATTGACCATTTCTATTCATCGTGAAGACACCGAAAAGAAAGAAGGAAGTCCATCATAAAATGCACTGTATAAATAAAAATTCTAATTATATGAGTGGACTCATTTCCTAGTGACTACACTGATGGCACTGCACTACAATTTCTTGAGACTTAAGTTTTAACTAGTATGTTTTAGATTAAGAATGCTTTATTTTTATTTGTTCATTTATCCAGTACTCCTGGTAGTTGGCAAGCTTGCATTTCTACCCGGATCCTGGAATGTGCTTCCTCTCCCTCCTCTTCCTCCTCTCCCAGTCTTGGACAGCATTGGCATCACCCATTTAGGCTTAAAGTCATAATAATTGGGCTGAAAATGTGTTTTTTTTGTACCACCTCAAAATATTTTTTTTTTATTAAAGTAATAGGACCTACCTGAACTTTTTATTTATAATATTTATTTCTTAATATTTATTCAACACTAAATAAATTTACATTACAAAATAGAAATCTGATTATTGTTCAGATAACTTATTTTGTGGTATTCAGTTTTTCAGCCACAAATGATTTTATTTATATTATATATATTCCTAGTTATGAGTCAGATGATCTTAGACTAATTAAATTTACTATTTACTATTTAAACCATTTTCAAATATTACTAAAATACTATTTAAACAATTTTCAGCAAAACCAATTCAAATATATTTTTAGCACTAATTTACCACTTATATTTTCACAGTATGTAATTCATAATATTCAACATCTCTTCCCACACATTTTTTTTTTTTAATTTTTTAAAGTTATATTTTCTACAGGGCACTGTGACATCCCATTCTGACGAGGATTTTTTTTTCTGCAGCTTAATTTAAATTTAATTGGACCATACCCAACTGGCTCAGGTCAATACGAAGAGAAAATCAGGAACATTAATCAAGATAAAATTATCAGCTGATTAATCAGTGTTCTAATTATGGCACAGTGCTTCAGTCTCTTTGTTCTGTTTTAATTACTGTACTTCATTGTCTTTTCCATATGGCCAGCATGTTTCTGCATAATGCCAGTGTCTCACAGCACTGGGAGCCATTAGTACCCTGCCTGATGCCTCTGTCCCCAACCCCTCTCCTCTTCTCCCTCCATCCCCCTCTCAGCCATCGCTTTATCTCTTCCCATCACATACTCACTTGCTCATCCTTTCCTTTCTATTCCAAACTTCTTGTTTTCCAAGCCCTGGGTTGTGCCACTTTGAGTTAATTGCATGTTTTGTCTTCTATTATAGTGTTACGGGCTCATTGTTCATTTTGGTGATGGTGAAGTGTGCTGTATTCTTTAAAACAAACAAAAAGAGCATAAAAAGTTCACAGGTATGCACTCAGTCACAGGATAGCAGTATGTAGAGTGATCATACAAGTGTAACCTCACATGTATCATATAAGTTGTGAGGTAATATCTTGTGAGTAAAGTTGAACACTGACTGGCCAGTGTGCTCATGGCAGGGTGACATGAAAGATCATAACTATAAATTTCAGTTACGAAGTTGTACAGACATTTAACATACCTTAAACCAAGGCAGTGGGTGGAAATGATCGTGATCGGCATCATCTGGCTTAAATTGTCCATGTGAACAGACAAGCGGAAGACATAATGACAGAAAACACATTTACATTCAAAACATGAGGTCCTACACATATATCCCACAGGTCAGCATTTTTTTTCTTTTATAAGGCATGGAAAAAATTAAGAGACCACTTCATTTTCTGAATCAGTTTCTCTGATTTTGCTATTTATAGGTTAAAGTTTTAAGAGTTCAGAAATCGACATTTGTTGGAATAACCCTGGTGGTTTTTATTCACAGTTTTAATGCATCTTGGCATGTTCTCCTCCACCAGTCTTACACACTGCTTTTGGATAACTTTATGCCACTCCTGGTGCAAAAATTTAAGCAGTTCAGCTTGGCTTGATGGCCTGTGAGCATCCATCTTCCAGCCACCTTGATTATATTGCAGAGTTTTTTTTATTTGTATTTGGTAAAATCAAAGAAACTCATAATGCTGAAGTGGTCTCTTATTTTTTTCCAGAGCTGTACAACTGAAATGAGTATGTAGTTGTGTATCTTAGAAGTGTTTTGAGATAATATATTCAATCTAATATTTACCATTGTGTGCAAACAGCCTGCATGTATTTGCCTTTGCTCATTTTTCTTCTATTTCCTTCTATTTTTTTCTCCTTATTTTTGCTTATTTTCAGCCTGTACGCTCCCATTCTTCTACTTCTTGCATAAGCAAACCAGATGTAACTTTCCCCACCTCTCTCAATTCCCAGAGACCACTCTTTGTATAGTCTTTACAGCTCCTCCTACAATACTTCAACACATTGATGGGCCGAAAACTCCCCAGCCCACTCCCATCTCGTAGATACACACACCAGGTTCTTCTTTTCTCTGTTCTTTTCTCCCCCTGAGCATACACGCCTTAGGTGTGTATATTTCTTTTCTTTTTCTTGTAAAGATATACAGAGACAGAGAGTCTGGATCATTGTGGGATTAATTTATGACAAAAATTCTACTACTATGTACAGATTTTTGGACATATTTTCTAAGGGTGAAAAATGGCCAGTGGTGATGTAGTAGCTGTGCAATATGAGATGTTAGGTAGGGCCTCAGGACCAAACTGCTAATGTCTGCATGATATTTATGCAGGATCGCATTACTTTTGGGGCTTGGATTCAAGGAACACTCCAGTTTTCTTTTTTAAACTAAGCCTATCTGTTTCATCCTGAAAGAGTTTTTTAGAGTCGAATAAAACTTTTATATGTGTGATGTAATGATGATATACAGTATGTAAGTGATTACAATATTAGGCTGAAACAATACTGTACAATTAATAAAAAAGGAGGCTATATTGCTTTGCTGGGCAGCATCTAGCCTGGATCTAAGGAGGAATAGAGGATGGCCTGGAGGAATACAGATTCTGTATGGCATCCTTTGACACATTTGTCCACACATATTGCAGCTGGGCCTGTAGATCTGGTGCTGACTGGGTAAGCCACAGAAGTGTTACAATCTGGCAGAGTCATTCCTTGCAAACCTTTGCTATGTGTGGGTGAGCATTATCCTGTTGAAAAATGCCATAAGAGGCAACACATGTGGTGATTGGTGTGGTGCAGTGGATAACATCACCACCTTCCAGTGACCTACCATGTGTGAGACCTGGGGTTCAATTCCAGGTCTGGGTGACTATGCTGTGATACGCCAATAAGAGTCCTTGGGCAAGATTCACAACACTACATTGGCCAAAATCGGTAATAAGAATAACCTTGTAATTCGCTTTGGATAAAAGCGTCAGCTAAAATGCCATAAATGTAATTGTAAGTGTAAAATATGACTGGATTTGGGACAGAGCTTTTTAGAGGCATGTCTAGCAGTCAGCAATCTCTCACCAAGAGGTTCATTACCAAAAAGTAGCCTCTTAGCGCTTTTCCAACAAAAGAACTCTGGTTCTTGAACCAAATATGTTTGGGCTTTTTAAGCGAATCAACCCAGTTTTAGTGAAACCGTCAAAACGTCACTTAATACGCCATCAACAGAGGGCGCTGCACAGCAATGGTGAGGCGGAACCTACTTTTGTCCGTGGAAACATGGCAAACGGTTCAAAATTAGATTTCCGAACCTGTTCCACGTCATGCTCTGAGATCATTTTTATAGGGTAAAAGTTGAAGCACTCTTGTGGTAAGACCCAGTGTCTAATTGGACCAAATCTGTATTAATTTACTGCAAATACAGTATCTACTTAAAACATAACTTTATGCCATTTTTTGCAGAAACTCTCCCACTGAAGCTATTATAATTATGTTTTGACTCAGTAGGTTCTCTTCTATTCTGTTCTAAGTACAGGAACATTTCGTCCACGGTAATCGTTCATCTCTGAGATGTGGCAGATGGAGATTAGGTGGAAAAAACGCTGCAGTATTCCTTGAAATCTTTTTCTACTGAATCATAGAGCTGGCTCATAAGTGTAAGGTGGGTCTGGGCAGAGGCTGTGGTGGGACTTGGGCTCTGCTGGTGATCTTTGGCAGCTCTGACAGAGTGAATAGGGGAGCGGTGTGGACCCTCTGCACCACTGCTCTTAGAGTTAAGTGCCAGGATAGATAGGGATCTAATAAATTGTTGAATAAAACATGCTTTGTTACCACGGGGGCTCAAAATTAGCAGGGCAAAGTGGTGATTAACCGTCCTATCATACTTGCCATTGCAATTCCCTTCTTCCTCTCTCTCTCTCTCTCTTTCTCTCTCTCTCTCTCCACCCCCTCCCCTCTCTTTCTGTATCTCTCTATATCTCTCTGCATCTCGGTGCACTCTCTCTACACTTCTCCAGCCCTTCTCTCCCCCTGCATGTCACTTAAGATCAGAGACACTAATACTTCCCATGGAGATGCTCATTATCACATCTTAAGCTAATATTGTCATTTTCAATTCTCTGTGTTGTTGAAGTATAGCCCCTACAGTTGTAGCTACTGTGTGTGGCTGCATTTGTGTTGGACATTTTTTTCTTTTATTTTTAGTGATTGCTGTAGTTTTTTACTTGTTGAAAGGTGATGGAAGCTGCTTTGGTCCTGTGAAATGTTGATTGCTGCATTTTCATGGTTAGAAAAAAATGTTTCTTGTTGTGTGTGGATGAGCATTATCCTGGCAACAAAAAAAAAGCCGGTTGTGGCATCACATGTGGCTGTAGGATGTCTTGCACATCATTTAAAAAATTTCACAAACAGCATCCGAGGCCTCCATACTCAAGCCTGACCCATCGGATCTCAAATATAACCTAAATTTGTCTCTAAAGATACAGTTCTAATTGGTAGCAGTCCAGCTTTCAGGATTCAGGTTTCATTTATAACAGCATTTCAAATTAAAATGATGGTGGCTAGCTGTTGGATTTCCTAGATGGTGGGTAATTAATTAAAGATGCTGATTGGTTCCATATCCCCGGATCCAGCATTCTCACATTTAAGAAATGTTATCGATTGGCACAGAGAATAAAAAAAACAAACACACTACTGCAGTTTGTTAGGGTCAGTGTTGGTCATGTTTTACACGCATTGCTAGTGTTTTACCTTAAAAAAGCAGCCAGTGTTTTTAAAATGGACCTCTCTACCTCCTCTCTTTATCCTTCACCAGTTTTCTGAGCTCTTTAAAAAAATGTTTCTTTATTTTTTTTCGCACAGAGTGTTTTGCTCTCTTGTATCTGCATGCTGTGTGGTGTGTTGGAATTAGACATCACTTAAGAATACTTTTGCCAGCGCCTCCCAAGCTCATGAAACCTTTTTTCAATATGTAATTACTGGAACGGTACAAGTGTCTCATGCATATTCATGTGGTTTTTAATTAAGCCCATCTCTTCACAGTTTGTGCCCGTGCCTCCTGAAAAGTTGCTTCCTTGCAGTCTGCAGGTTTCACATATGCAAAACCGCTCAGAGCGACGTGTCTGCAGACCTAAAAGGAGCAGGAGCGCACACACAAAAACACGCTGCAGTGATTCGAAAAAAAAAATAAAGCCTGATTTTATTGATAGTGGCTCATCTTTTTGTTTTATTTATTTTATTGCTTTTTAAATGTTAATTTAACGTAGTGCCGATTGGATCATAACAATGCTTCAATGCTTCGGCCAGCATATATATATATATATATATATATATATATATATATATATATATATATATATATATATATATATATATATATGCTATATATCTAAATGACACAAAGGTGGAAATTAGGTGAAAACTACTAAATTATTAAATTAGTCAGTCTACTAATTTTATTCATAATCATTCAGGTTCTATTTGCCTCATTATGTCAACACTATATGTACACCTCTTCTAATAAATGTACCCTTTGCAGACAGAGATGCTTGTCTAGTCCCTGTAGATTATAGATATTGCCAAAAAAATATTAATATATAATTATTATAATTATTTTGTTACTGAATGGTGCTCCATCCAGCACTTTTGGGATGAGTTGGCCAATAGGGAGTTGTTGTTGGAGTGATGACATCACTAATGCTCTTTTGGCACTAACTGCAATCATATTTTGACAGCGCTGATCCAAAAGCTATTGGAAAACCAACTTTAGACACTTTAGACACTTTAGGGACTTTGGGCAGTAGAGTTTTAAGACAGGTACTCCAACAAAAGTAGAATAAACTCTTTTTACTCTTGTTTATTGTTTTAAAACTCCACTACTTTGGCCATATATATGTGTATATGTGTGTGTGAATTGCTAAATCAGTAGTTTACATGTTTCATGTTGCTCAATGGTCTACTATAAACACACCATCATTATCTACTACGCTCTGCTGTGCTTTTTTCTTTTTCGTTATTATTGTTTACTTCGTCCCCTCATTTCTGCCATCTCTTCCCCACATGCGCACTTCCCAGCCCCACTCCTGCACTCTCCCGTTTGTGTGACAGTGTACGTTCCCACTTCTCACCATGTGTTTACAGCATTCCCGTTGGCCCAGAGAAAGTTTTTGGCATATATTCGCAGACAGATCTCAGACAGTAGGAGACACCACTGCATGGATTGTCAACAATGAATATATTCACAAATTATGCAAGCCCATTCTTATCCTTAAAAGACATTGTGCACAATAACAGTGCTGGTGGGTGTGCATATTTACAGCAACGCCGTCTATGAACTCCTCTGCTCTTACGTAAAAAAAAAAAAAGAAAGAGAGAGAGAGAGAAAAGGAGAGAGAAAACAAGATTTGTAACACACAAAATGTAAATTAGAGATATCTATGTTTGTTCAGACTCCTGTGATTTTTAGCTACAGCCACACTTGTATGTTGTGATAGTTTTGGCAAGCGAAAGTCTATAAACACTTGAAGAACTCCCACACTTATTTTGTGATGAATACATAGACACACACACACACACACACTCTCTCTCTTACACACACACATACACACACTTTCACAGACACACTGATGATGAGGACAGGAGGGAGAGAATATGCTGCCATGGACCCGCTTGGCATGGAGATCTGAAAGTGATTCAAAATTGCTCCACGGAAAAGACAACAGTGCCATCTACTGAGAGAACGAGAGCAGGAGCGAGAGACACAAAGAGCGAGAGAGAGAGAGGAAGGGAAAAAAAGAGAGAGGGAAAAAGAGAGAGAGAGAGAGAGAGAGAGAGAGAGAGAGGAAGGGAGAGAGACTTGGACAAACACCAACTCAGTAGGAACTCTCAGATAATAATCAGTTTCTCTGGGCTTGTGAAACTGGCTCATTAAGCCTCCTTTTTAACTGGAAATATAGGGAGCGATTAAGGCAGCATTACTGAGTGGGCACAAAATGGCTAACCTCCGGCCACCCACCGCTCCTAGGTGTCTGGCGCCGGCTTCTGCACGCGCCGTAATGTCTTCACTCGGATAGCAGCAAATCCATCACCTGCTTGTTTATCTGCTTTGCTCTAGCAGCCCTATCAATCAGTGTTAAACTGTCATGCTGGCATATTTTTCTTTTAAATAACATTAAACGGCGTGAGCCGGGCCCGTCGGCGGCCGTGCCACGTCCTCGCGGGCGCAGCCGGCCCACCAGGTCACACTCTCGCCCTGCCGCCTTCACTTTACACGCTTCCAGGGTAGCGTAAGATAGCTTTAGCTTTTTCTTTTCTACAAGCTAAAGCCCAGAATCTTTGTTTTCTCATCTGTAGCGCAGATGCATTATAATAAATTCATTTCTTCTCTTGTAGCACAGGCGGGCTTGCTGATGTCACTGATGTGGGGTATTAGCATGTATAATTAAAGCTGGTGAAAGGGGATGTTGAGCTGGGCAGAGCTGGTGTCATTGGACATAATTGCTTCAGGAGGACATAATTGGGCGGCTGGTTGATTTTCAAAGGCTCATCCCTCCGTTGTCGTGGACACAGTCTGTGGACTTTGGCCTGCCGCCAAGCAAGCGCACTCTCTCAAGCTAGAGAGAACACTCTTACTCTCTTTTTTCGCTCTGTCTCTTTCTGTCTATCTGTCTGTCCCTCTCTCTCTCTCTCCATTTTGATTAGTCTGCTCTCTCTTTTTCCAGCTTTTGCACTTCTGACTCTGGTTAACTCTCTTGTGCTCTTTTCTCCTTCCTTTCTGATTGGACGCAGTAGATAAAAAAGAATTCAGGTTTGACTGTTTAAGCTGTTTTCAGAATGGTTCACTCAATAGTTGAATGATTCATTAAGCAGTGTATTGCATTTGCTACATATAGTGAACTGAGACAAGGGGATGACCAAAAGACTGTAGTGTTATATAATAATGGGACAGACATTTCTTTAGTTATATTCTGCTTTATAACAAAATCAAACATGAATGCCTTATGAACTGTTAAACAGCAGGTTTGCCTGATACTGATATATATGCTGAAATTTGAATTTGAATTTATACAGCGAGAATCTTGATATACACTGGAATACTCTGTTTACCCCATTTTGTAATGGGTTATGGCAGGTACACACACATATTACATTACACATTGAAGCTCTGGAAAAAAGAGACCACTTAAAACTGATGTTTTTTTAATTTATTTTACCAAATTGAAAAACTCTGGAATATAATCAAGAGGAAGATGGATAATAACAAGCCATCAAACCACGCTGAGCTGCTTAAATGTTTGCACCAGGAGTGGCATAAAGTTATCCAAAAGCAGTGTGTAAGACTGGTGGAGGAGAACATGCCAAGATGCACCTTTACTCCATTTTTGTATCTCCAAAATATCACGATGAATAGACTAATGCTCCAAGATGACTTAAAATAAAGTCTTTTCACATTGCTTTCCACTGAAAGCTGGTTTAAGCCTTTTGTCTGTTATATATGTGCGTCAGGCTCGCTTTCCAGGGAATGTTCCTGCCTTCCACCCAATGATTCTGGGTGGGCTCTGGGCCACTGTGACCCTGACCTTTGGAAGAGGCTGAGGTGCTGCTTGGCTTTTGGTTATTGATGACCAACATTCAGCATACTTAATGCTTCTCTTGTGGCTGCATACAATCTAACCCTCACAGAAATCTTCTAAAATCTTATTTTAAAGCCAACTAGAAGAGCTGTTACCACTGCACATGTGGAAAAACTCCCTTATAATGTGTTCTTAAGTAGACTTTAGAATAAATGCAACATAATAAAGTATGTCTGAATTAGTTTATGTCTAAATTACTTTATGTATCAATTATAGACAAAACACCAATGTAGGTTTTTAAATAGAGAATTGGTCTGTGCACGCAGTGTGTTTGCATGCAGTGTGTGTGTGTGTGTGTGTGTGCATGTGTGCTACAACGCTGATCCTATCAGTGCATATGAAAGATGCAGCAGAGGATTAGGCCACTACACCTGAGGGTTACTTTAGGCAATGTGGGGTTAGAAAAATGACTGGATCACTTCCTGGTGAGGTCAGACTGTATGATCGTGTGATTGAATAGGTGTGTAGTGTGTGTGTGTTCATGTTGGCGGCAGGTCCAGCTTTAGCTTGTGGGTTTCCAGGCAGGCCTTCCGGCTGGCGACCTGGTCCAAACATCATGGTCTGACATTTTTATCATCCGTCAGTGCGGGGCGAGATAAATCTGGCCTCGCGGCGGCCCTGGCAGCCTCCTGCTATCTTGTCACATTCCAGACAGTCGGGGTCGGTGGGCTGAGCCAAGCCCGGGCCGGGCTGGGAGAGGAAGCGGGGCCAGGTAATCCATTACCGTCCGGGGGCACGTCTCCACGCATACGGATTTAATATCAGCCTTCCAAGAGTTATGAGCTCTCCCCATCTTCAGCCACATGCCTGACTTATGCAAAACGACATATCTATAGCAGCTGGGGAATATAGCACCACTGTCTTTTCTTCTGCTTCTTTGTGTTTCTTGGTTTCTCTGTTGTTCTCTATGATATTTTGTCCAATTACGTATATGTGTTTGTGTATTGGTGCCCCACGCACTTCATTAACTTTATATAAATTACTTTTTATTTGATTTATTTATTTAGTTATTTACTTTCTTATTTAATTACTTAAATCTGCATTCAGATTTAACAAGCAACACTTTTATCGCTAAAACAACAGCCAGTGTTTCCAGTGCTACTTGGGGCGCAGAACCAGAAACTGCAGTATGTGACTTTAGTGAAGCTGGCAGTAGAGGTGGGCGGATCAATCCAAATATCGATAATATTGATACCAGCGCTGGTATTGATATTGAGTATTGAGTAATACTCGTGTAAAAAATCAATAATCAAGCTACTTTCGTTGTTGTAGGTGCGTCACGTGGCTCAGTGGAGCCAGCCAAACAGACATGCAGGTAGGCTTAGCCTGTCCCACCCACTCAGCGCTCTCAAAAAAAAAAAAAAAAAATTGCACTGAAAGGAAGTACATTTCTTATTTTTTATTGTTTTTCCTAAGAACAATTCTATTTGAAAAAAGAAACAAAGAACTAGAAAAGATGTCTAGTGAGGGGAGAATGTTTATTTAATTTTATTTTGTGTGGTTTCTCCTTTTCTACATTAAAAAATATTTATTTTCCTAATATTAAGGCAAACTTTGTTTTGTTACTGTTTCATTGTTTCTAAACAAAAATGCTTATTGTTATAACAAACAATTTTTGGCTAAATTCTATCCTAAGTCTTTTGGATTCTTTGGATCTATGAAGTTTGAATATTAAAAAGAGCAATGCTGGCCCTCTATTTACTTTGTGTCGAATCAATACCAAAATTCCCGGTATCGCCCACCTCTAGCTGGCAGGACAACACTTGCAAGAACTGTGTTACAATTTTTTTGTAAAATACTGTAATTGCACTTGTCAGGGTTTGACCCAGGCAGAGAGACGAGGAGGCGGACGTAATCAAACGTAAGGTGAGAATTTTAATAAACAAAGAGACAAGTAAACATGTAACAACAAAATAACTAAACAAACGAGGGAGGCTAGAGAACATAAAACTAAACAAACAAGAGGTACTAGTGAAAAACAAGAAACAAACGAAAACGAAAAATAAACTAGGAATAAACAAGAGAGAGAGACTAATGATAAATAAACAAGGAGGCTAGAAAACTAGACAGGATGAACTTAAACAGGGCAAGGGAAATAAACTAGGGATATATATACAAGAAAATAAAACAAGAAACTAAACTAGACAGAGGATGAATACACTAAACAGGGAAATGGAGTAAACTATGGAAACTAGAAACAAACAGAGATAGACACTAAACAAGGACCTAGGGCAATGACTAATGAAACACTGAGAGGCTAAGAAACACAGAGAGAGACAGAGAAACGCAGAGAGACAGACAACGGGGGACAGTGCAAAGACCGACCGAGGACAAGTAACAGAGGAAGTCTAATTAACTAAACAGGAAACACACTGGGAGTGGAAACACCTGGGGAAGGGGTGGAGCTACAAATGAGACATTAGGTAATGGAAAATCACAGGCAGAACACAGGGGCACGGGTCACGTGGGACAACACAGGCACGAGGACAGACAGGAAACAGGGCCAGGCGTGACAGAAACCTCCCCCTAAACGCGCAGCTCCCGAGGCGCGTAAAAACAAACCCCGGGGGCTGGCGGCAGGGAGAGGCCGGGGAAAACAGGAGACCGAACGGGAGACTGGACAGGAGATGGAGACAGGACAGGGGACAGAGACTGGACAGGGAACGGACACTGGACGGGGAACTGGACAGGTGACGGAGACTGGACGGGGAACTGGACAGGTGACGGAGACTGGACGGGGAACTGGACAGGTGACGGAGACTGGACGGGGAACGGACACTGGACGGGGAACTGGACAGGTGACGGAGACTGGACGGGGAACTGGACAGGTGACGGAGACTGGACGGGGAACTGGACAGGTGACGGAGACTGGACGGGGAACGGACACTGGACGGGGAACTGGACAGGTGACGGAGACTGGACGGGGAACTGGACAGGTGACGGAGACTGGACATGAGACAGAGACTGGACGGGACCGGACATGGGAACAGGGACTAGAACATTGACGGGGACGGAAACAAACACAGTAACAGGGACAGGAACAGAGAAACCACTGGGGACAGGAACTGGAACGATCACAGATACGGGGACCAGGACAGGGAGAGACAGGGGTACAAAAGACATAGGTGGGTGCCCAGGACTGGTAAAAGTCTGTGGGGACAGCCTGGGCACATAACTAGGGGCAAAGTCAGGAGGCCTAGGAGCAGGCCTGGAAATACGGGGCCTGGGCCCAAACATAGTTCTGGGAGCTGCAGGTGCTTGAGCTGGAGCTGGAGCAGCTGGGACTGCTGGTGCTGGAGCTGGAGCAGCTGGGACTGCTGGTGCTTGAGCTGGAGCAGCTGGGACTGCTGGTGCTTGAGCTGGAGCAGCTGGGACTGCTGGTGCTTGAGCTGGAGCAGCTGGGACTGCTGGTGCTGGAGCTGGAGCAGCTGGGACTGCTGGTGCTGGAGCTGGAGCAGCTGGGACTGCTGGTGCTGGAGCAGCTGGGACTGCTGGTGCTGGAGCAGCTGGGACTGCTGGTGCTTGAGCAGCTGGGACTGCTGGTGCTTGAGCTGGAGCAGCTGGGACTGCTGGTGCTTGAGCTGGAGCAGCTGGGACTGCTGGTGCTTGAGCTGGAGCAGCTGGGACTGCTGGTGCTTGAGCTGGAGCAGCTGGGACTGCTGGTGCTTGAACTGGAGCAGCTGGGACTGCTGGTGCTTGAACTGGAGCAGCTGGGACTGCTGGTGCTTGAACTGGAGCAGCTGGGACTGCTGGTGCTTGGGAGAGCGGCGCGGCCGCCGCTGAAATCTCAGAGAGCGGCGCTGCCGCCGCTGCAGTCTGTGAGCGCGGCGCGGCCGCCGCTGAAATCTCGGAGAGCGGCGCGGCCGCCGCTGAAATCTCGGAGAGCGGCGCTGCCGCCGCTGCAGTCTGTGAGCACGGCGCGGCCGCTGCTGAAGTCTCGGAGAGCGGTGCGTGCAACACGGGGCGTGGCATCTCAGCCGCGTGTATCGCGGGACGCAGCGCTTCAGACGCGTGCTTCACGGGGCGTGGCATGAAGAGATCCGCTGCAGCAATGCTGGAGCCTAAAGCCGCGGGTGAAGCGAAAACCCGGACTGGAGTCCTACTCGCTCGTGCAGAGTCTGGTGTGAGGAGCGCGGGGAAAGTCTTTCACCGCGGCTGGCTCGCCGCGCAGGGGGTCTCGGAGCGCAGTTCTGCTGCTACCGCGGGAATCACGGGCTGCGGTTCGGCTGCCACCGCGAAAGACACAGGGCGCGGATCGGCAGCTACCGCGGGAGGAAGTAGCGGCTGGCGGGCTGGTGCAGGAGGGCAGTCCTCAAACTCATCTTCACTGGACGCAGGTGTGAGGAGATCGGAGTAGTCCCAGGAATAGGACTCCTCACAGCCTGCATCCATGCCACCCCCGTCCTCGTCGGGGCGAGGATCGAGGCCGACCGCACACAGCCCAAGCGCCCCCCCAAGAAAATCCTCCCCGGAAACGGGCTTCTCCTCCGGCTGGCGGGACCCCTTAAAACGTCTACCCCGAGGCCTGCGGCGTCCTTGGGGCCTCGGGGATTCCAACGCCGGGGTCCCGAATGGAGCATGGCGGATCGCCATCCTGGAGCCAGTCCACGGGATCCCCTTGTGGGTCTCGTTGGGCGCCACTGAAGCTGGGCTGACGGGCTCCAACCCGAGGAAAGGCGCTGGGAGCGGTTCATCTCCTCGGATTTGCTCGGCGAGGAGGCGGAGAAACTCCAGGTCCGCCTTCCGAGCAGCATGCCACTGGTTTACGTCCATATGGTCGGTCTTTTGTCAGGGTTTGACCCAGGCAGAGAGACGAGGAGGCGGACGTAATCAAACGTAAGGTGAGAATTTTAATAAACAAAGAGACAAGTAAACACGTAACAACAAAATAACTAAACAAACGAGGGAGGCTAGAGAACATAAAACTAAACAAACAAGAGGTACTAGTGAAAAACAAGAAACAAACGCTGGAAAAATAAACTAGGAATAAACAAGAGAGAGAGACTAATGATAAATAAACAAGGAGGCTATAAAACTAGACAGGATGAACTTAAACAGGGCAAGGGAAATAAACTAGGGATATATATACAAGAAAATAAAACAAGAAACTAAACTAGACAGAGGATGAATACACTAAACAGGGAAATGGAGTAAACTATGGAAACTAGAAACAAACAGAGATAGACACTAAACAAGGACCTAGGGCAATGACTAATGAAACACTGAGAGGCTAAGAAACACAGAGAGAGACAGAGAAACGCAGAGAGACAGACAACGGGGGACAGTGCAAAGACCGACCGAGGACAAGTAACAGAGGAAGTCTAATTAACTAAACAGGAAACACACTGGGAGTGGAAACACCTGGGGAAGGGGTGGAGCTACAAATGAGACATTAGGTAATGGAAAATCACAGGCAGAACACAGGGGCACGGGTCACGTGGGACAACACAGGCACGAGGACAGACAGGAAACAGGGCCAGGCGTGACAGCACTTCACTTCCTCAGTCTACATGCCAGGTCTGTATCTCTTAGCTTGTAAAAAATCATGTGCAAAGCATGTCCTTTAGGGGTTCTTCAAATTGCTGATTATGGTAAGAGCCCAGGAGCAAAAAAAAAAAAAAAACTAAACTAAATTCTTGCATAATAAAGTTATGTCATTTTAAGACTTTAATTGATTTATCAGTGTTAATGTTCTGCTTTCTGGCATCTCAAAACTAATACTTATGCACTCGTGATCAAACTACCTCACCTTACATCACAACAACTTATTTGGACAAAATCAATAACTGTATAAAATCATGGAAAAGTGAAGCTACAACAATTTTTTATTTTTACTTCTTAACATTTTTACCATTGAAACATTACACTTGCTGAACAAAAAAAAAAAAAGAACACTTTGCTTCTGGTCCGCTTTAGGCTGCACTGCACTGTTAACTCAATGAAGGCAGTCTGAGACATGTTTGGTCTGGAAGAATGGGGTCGGGTCTACCAAATGACTTGATGAGTTTGGCTACAGCTCTACTTTTTGTTGCACAGACTTCAGTTACAAATTTGACAACACTGTGGACAATTTTGTCATTATTAGGGTTCAAGCACCGAAGGTGCGTAGAACCCTATTGTTTTTGCTAAGATTTTTCTTATTATTATTATTATTCTTTTTCTCCTGTAAAAACAGTTGTGCAGCCTAAACCGTAAGTCATAGAGAAATGAAACTTGGTAGGTAGATGTAGGATCAGTGCATCTCGGTGGACAACAAAAATGGCACCGATTGGTCAAGTGGTGGCGCTATAAACAAGGAAATTCATTTTTCACAATTTTCTCAATAACTCAAAAACCATAAGACCTACATTCAAAATTCTTTGTTTGATGGATTCCTTGGGTCAATACCTACAACTTTCCAATTTGGACCATGCACTTCCGTCTATATAGATTTTTTGCTAATTTGCATAATATGCAAAACATACTTTTGCGAACTAGTCCTAGGAATTTTGATCAATCCTGGCATGTTTGGTATCAAAACACTCGTGAGAGCATGGCCTTCAATATTCATTAAGAAAAAGTTGAAATTTGTAAACAATATGGCCACCATATGCAAATTAGTCCTTCCGGATATATGCCCCATTCACTTCAATTGTTAAATTTGGAACACTGTTTCTCAGCAACCGTGCAACCTAGCAAGCTGAAACTTTGCATGCAGAATCTGTCATACAGCCTCTAAAGGATGTTCAAAGGGCAACTTAATCAATCAACATGGCTGAACACCATCAGCCAATCAGCATTCAGCAGACATTTTGGCAGGCTGAATGTTGCCCAATCTGGATGACACTTGGCAGTTATGTTCAGGTGGAGACGCTGTAGTGACCTGCAAATTGCTGAAACAATCCGACCACTGGGGGGCGCTGTTCCAACAAATCGAATACATGTCAATCATACTATACTATTTTGACATCTAAATGTTTGTGCCATATTTAGTACAGTGGCTCTGACAAATTTGTCAATACAACTATGTTTAAAAAGTGCTTTGTTTATTCAGAACTGCTAATTGTTTGAAAATAGCAATATTGATACTAGTCTCTGGATATTTGGCCTATCACCGCCATTTCAGACTTGTTGCACACTGTAGAGTCTCTAGGTTAAGATTCAATAAAAACATTTGTGAAAATTTCACATACAATAGTGTCCAGGCATCAAGCAGTCTGAGCGTCCTTGAAATTTTCAACCTAAATTGCTGTAACTCTGCAGTATTTGCTGTAATCTCACAATGTCAAAGACCTCTGTACAATATCACTCTGATGAAGCGCCATTTAATACAGAACTAGATTTAGAATATATTTGTAATTACATGTCATATCAGAACATGCACTCCTTTGTGCCTCTTCTCAACATTAATAACAGGTGAAAGACTTTTGATAATTTCTCAATGTGACAGAGTGTCTCCAATTGTGTTACACCTTCTTACACATCACCATCCTATGCTCTAGTAGGCACCATTGTGCCAGTTGCTGTTTGATGAAGCGCCATTTAATTCAGAACTAGATTTAGAATAACTTTGTAATTACATGTCATGTCAGACAATGAACTCATTTGTGTTAATGTAAACTTGTTTGGTAAAACATTTCAGCTTGTTTTGCAAAGGTCAAAAGGTCAATCTGAACACCACTTTGTAAACATTCTGGTTGAAACCACCTGATCAATACCAATAACATGTAGACACATTTTGACTAGATCTAACTCACTTGATGAATATCCTACAAACTTCACTAGATTGACATTACAATTACAATTTACAATTTAAGCACTGATCACGTTGAAAGGCTTCTGCTCAACATTAATAACAGGTGAAAATTTTTTAATAATCTCTAAATGTGACAGGGCATCTCCAATCATATTAGCCCTTTTTACACATCACCATTCAGTTCTCTAGTATGCACCATTGTGCCAGTTGGTGCTTGAACCCGATGATTGCCGCTTGCGGCTATATTTATTATTATTATTATTATTATGATCAGAATGGAAGTAAATGGAAGCACTACATCCATGCTTCCGTAGAGTCATTAGACGTGAAAACAGCGATTTTTGAACATTCTCCATCTCTTAGGCCACATTCTACAGTTAGGCAAAAACACAGATAAAGATATGAATAGAGTGCATTATTACATTTGCTGTGTCTATCTTGTCTTTGTGTCTTTCCTGTGGCGCTCCACCCCATCCCACTCTCCTCTCTGTGTCCTCTAGCTGGGGAGGCTGCTGGACGCTGTTCAGGAGCGGTGCAGATGGGCCTCAGAGACACTCCCTTTCTGACCCATTTCTGAGGGAACGGCAAGGTGACACAACCACAGAGCTGCACCAGTGTGGGCGAAGGGCTTGTTTCAGTATGTGTGCGAGTGTGAGAGTGTGTGTTTGCAGGTGTGTGGGTGGATGTTTGTGTGTCCATGGAAGGTGGTGAAGTGGAGACACAAGGGCAACATGGCAGATGGACACAGCATGTTTAGAAGGACCTTCGATCTCAAAGTGGACTCTTTGCTATAATGTCCCTCAGAGGAGGAGAGCAGGGACTTAGAGATTCGGTGGCCATTCACACACACACACAACCACACACACACACACACACATGTAGAAAGAGCCCCAGGTCATGATGATTAAGGATGAGAGTGCCCCAGTTCCAGGCCCTGTAATGAGGGTGCAGTCCGTGTGCCAGTGGATGGCCAGGAGATACTCTCTAAGGTGGGACACTCAAGTGTCAAAACCCAAGCAGGACAGTGCAGGTGTGTGTGTGTGTGTGTAAGTCTCTGTGTGTGTGTGTGTGTGTGTGTGTGTGTGTGAGTGTATATACCTGTTTTCCTGTGTTTTCAGGGGCTCCCAAATCATCCTGATCTACTTGTGTGAATATGATAGTGTCAATGGACATGCTAGAACACCAAGTGTCCAAATCATTATGACCACTCATAATGCAAAATATCAATGGTCAAAGTCTGGGATATACATTATATGGACAAACATATTGGGACACCTGCTCATACATCATAAATGCTTCAATAATAAGAGTATTAAAAACGTTTATCCTGCTTTTGCTGGAAAAAAAATCACTCCATTTAAATTGAAGACCTTTTTACTAAATTAAGGAGATTTGCCTTAAGGATTGGATTGCATTTAGTGAGATTAGTATGTTGGATGGATGATGACCACCCCTATTTACCCCTTACTGCCCATCTTAAGTCCAAAAGTTTTGAATAGGGCATGTCTACTTCCATTAAACATAGTTCAGCTACTAAACAGCTTAAATGCTGGCATTAGGGATGATCTTTACATGGACTAGACAAGCCCTGTGTGTGTGTGAGTGCATTTGCACATTTGTGTCAGCAGTTGATGCAACTTATTAGTAGCCAAATCCATTCATTAGAAGAAGTGTCCACAAACATTTGGAAATATAGTGTCTGTTACAAGCTGGACACTCAGTTCTTATCATTCCAAATCTTGGAGGTTTCTGTGACATTTATATTTATGTCTTTTCTATACATATTTCACTAGAAGCAAAATACAGACAATGTGCTACATTTGAAGTTTTTGGGCTGTATGTTAGATAGTAAGCAAAACATCATTGCCCAAGTTGACTTCAACAAGGGCTTGACCAATCATTTTTTGACAAAAACCAACTGATACTTACTGATAAAAACAGCTCTGGAAAAAATATATTTATAGGTATATGTTTGAGAAAAATAAAAGTTGTTTTATCCTATAAACCACAAACAAGATTTCTCCCACATTCCTTATAAAAAATATTGTCATTTAGAGCATTTATTTGCAGAAAATGAGAAAAATGGCTGAAATAACAAAAATAGATGCAGTGCTTTTAGACCTCAAATAATGCAAAGAAAACAAGTTAATATTCATAACGTTTTAAGAGTTCAGAAATCAATATTTGGTGAAATAATCCTGGTTTTTAATCACACTTTTCATGCATCTTGGCATCCTGTTCTCCTCCACCAGTCTTACACACTGCTTTTGGATATCTTTATGTCACTCCTGGTGCAAGAATTCAAGCAGTTCAGCTTAGTTGGCTTGGGATCATCCATCTTCCTCTTGATTATATTCCAGAGGTTTCAATTTGGTAAAATCAATGAATCTCATCATTTTTAAGTGAGCACTATTTTTTTCCACAGCTGTCTACTTGTACCTACTGTATCTACTGACATGCCTGATTTGTAACAGTGTCAACATGCAATTTACAGAATTTAAAGATTCAGTTCTAACATATTTGAGGCAGCTACAACATGACGTTATACTCCATGTACAGTAGAGTCCATGCCTTAAATGTTTATTGCCTCATAATTCTTTGGCTCATGAGCTTAGGCACCAATCAACCACCAAACTTAATTACAACCACCTGCATATTACTGTGTAGGTACTTCTGTGAGATCAGATTAGACCAGAAAGCTTTTGATCCAACTTAAAAAAAGGGCCTTGGGTGCCAATGACTCTGAGGCTTGTCTATTGAGGAGTTCCCAGAAGGAGTAAGAGGGATGTATCAGAAGAAATTGAATAATTTAGATTCAAATCAGATGAATAAACTATTATGTGCAAATGTGTTACTTTCATTTTAAACATCTGTTGGGCACACGTTTTACATATATTTTTATCAAACATTCCCCACACATTAGCTGTGGGAACATTATCTCATACACATACAGACAGTACTAGTCTAGCACACTGCTTTAATATAAACACACAGACCGACCAATGGCAGCTGAGCTAGCCTCTCTCATTCCAGTTTAAACAGAGGACAGTGGTTGCAGTCTGCAGCATTAGCTACATTTGCACATTTAAAAAGTGTCAGATACTAATAGCATAAAGGGTGCACTTTTATGGTAAGGGAAAGTGGATGATACAATTTGCATAGTGTGCTTAGGCTGCTATATAATCTTTTTTCTTAAATTCTGTTTAATGATGTACTTTTTTAAGATTTTAAAATTGATGCTCATAAAAGGCAAAATTCTGTTTAAAAAATAAAAACTAAACATGAAAACATAACTTTTTCCTTTCACTTTTAGGGGTGCTGGGACTTATTTAAGGGTAGCTTAAACCCACCTAAAAAAAAAGCCCATTGTCTTTTTTAGATCATGGGAAAGTTGCTGAAATGTTGATTCTGGTTATGGCTCGTAAAGTCTATATCTCAAAGGGATAGAGCAATCATGGTGACACAATTGGGATACCATAGTACACAATACTACACAATATTAGGCAATTTTTTTTAACTTTATAGCTGTTCTGTAAATATAGGTATTTATTTTGTGGCTTTTATGTGTGTGTGTGGATGTCTGTGTGTGGATGACAGAGAAATAAACAATGTCTGTGTCCTGATTTAAGCTGTGTGTGTGTGTATGAGAGAGAGAGAGAGAGAGAGAGAGAGAAAGAGGGAGAGAGAGACTGAGGAGAAAAGTTAAGCCGTGGGACCTATTTTAACACTTGTGGGACCAAAACTGACATGGTAAATTACCTAAGTGTGTAACAAAGCCAGTTTGTCATCTGTCATTAGCCCAGCCTCCCTCTAGTCTTCTCTCTCTCTCTCTTTGTCTCTCTCCCCCGGGTTACAGCGCTAGGGCCTGACTGTAGTCGCTGCACTCTGACCTATACAGGCAGGAGCTTTTTTATAGATTTCAGCCAAATGTCACAATTAATGCCAACGCTTGACCTCAGAAAAGGCCACTGAATGCCAAGGGACAGAAAGAGACGGAGAAAGAAAAAGATAATTTTCCTTCATAAATAGAGTAATTGCTGCTTTGAAAGTGCACCGTTAACAAAGTGAAGGAGCATTAAATAAAACGGTTTCCTGTAGATCCTGCTTGCTTGTAGGCTGCAGAAGCTGGTATCCCAGCTGCTCCCATAAATACTTAATTGTAGGTAAATCTGGTTACTGGGCAGACAAAGGAAGTGTTGCAATCTGATAGAGATACAGGAGTTACTGGGAAACTATTGCTGTGTGTGGGTGAGCACTATGCTGCTGAAAAATGCCGGTGGGAAGGCAACAGGCTAAATACGAACATTATAAAATCGTTTACATTTACATTACATTACATTACATTACATTACATTTGGCAGATGCTTTTGTCCAAAGCGACTTACAATATTGAAGTACAAATAATAGAAGAGGTTAAGTACAAAAATAATAGAAGTTAAAAATAAAGCATCTATAGATAGGGCCTTAAGGAGGTCAGAGGGAAATAATGGGATAGAGGAGTAGAGAAGAGGAGTTTCGTCTCCATAGTAGTGCTGCTATTGTGTTTTTTACACCAGCAGCAGCATCTTCAGGCACAGTACTCTAGGTTAGTTTAAATTCACCAAACGAACGTGCTTGTCCTGAAGCCACTGTATCCACAGCTCATTTTCCCTGCTTTTCCGGTTATTTTGAGAGGCTACTGACTGCAGACTGCAGGAAGGCGGAGTTGGACGTCCAGTGCGTCCATCTCCGCCCACTTGGTCGTTCCAAAATCTGGTCCTTTGGTCCAGACCGTGGTTAGCGGCCCCTTTCACACCTGCTACAAACGAGGCAGGTGTGAAAGCACCCTTAGAGTGCATCAAAAAGGCATGTCTAGTCAGTGATCTCTCATCAAGAGGTAGACTACCCGAAACTATTGATCACACAGCTTAATTACTCTGAATAAGTCAACGCACCAACATGATTCATCTATTGTGAAATACACCTAAAGAATAGGTGTACCTTCATATTTGCATGCTTTATTCTTTAATGATAAGCACCTGATATTAAATATCCAGTGTGTTATATCACTTTTACTAGATGCCTGGTGTTGCTCATGTGTTCTGTCACAGTAATAAGCCATGTAATGAACTATCCTCAAAATCCTTATACTTTCAACTAATATACACTTTAATATAACTATTACTGAAAAAGGAAACTCTTGTGTTCATTGATTTGGAGTCTGTACATCCAAAAATAAGTATAACATTTTAAAAAAGGGCCACTGGGTAAAATTTTTATGAAAACATGATCAATTCCATGAAGATTTACAAATTCTGGAAGCATTTACATCTCAATGTAACAATTACATTTTTGAGCAGCTCAATGTCGTCTGGTATGAAGAAAAAATATATAGTATGTGGATGTCTCCTAACATAACTGTGTTATATAATAAGTGAAAGGGGAACCGACAAAAACAGAGAAAAACACACCAGAATAGGCTGGGGTTCTTGTAATCATTTACATAACTGCATGCCAAATTTATATATATATATATATATAGTATGATAAAGTTCATCTACAAAAATACTAGAGATAATGGGGATCTGATAAGATGCTTCACGCTGAAGATATAAAGACATAAAACTAGACCTAGAGTAAATAACATCAATATTTTCTCTCTCTTTCGCCTCAGTGTCTCTCTCTTTCTCTCTCTATTTCTCCCACTCCTGTGTTTAACCACTGGAGTACATGGAACATAAAGATTAGTCTTGGACTGTTTGTCATTGGCCTCCAGGGCTGTCTCTTCACATACTCCCATAACTTTTTTTTTTTTTTCCTGGACTCTGCCTGCCAGTAAAGAAGGAGAAGAAAGGCATGAAAAAGCCTGACTAAGCTTAGCCTGCTGGGAAAAGGTGGCTGATACATCAATCCTGAGCTTGAGCCTGGAGCTGCTGCCTCGTTAGCTAATTGAATAAATGAAAAATGGGGATGCTAACTTTTGGACGGGTTCTGGCCCGGCCCCGGTCTCTTCTTACCTGTGTTTTATTAACCCTGCCTTGTGATAATACCATAAATAAGGGGAGCAATAAAAAGTTATGAACGTGGTAATGTGAAGACCAGCAGGTTGATGTCATCTCTGTGGGACGGGTCCAGATGTGGGATCTCGGCTCATTCAGACACTAAATCTCTTTCTCTTTCTCTTTCCTTGCCTTATTTCACCTTGTTTTCCCTTTTTTCTGCTTGGGCTATATCTATCCATCTTTCTTTTTTTCTTTCTTTCCTTCTGTTCACCTCCTCTCAATTATACCCTAAGGGGGGGTTATTCCTTATTTGTATTTTTGAACTTCTTTCTCTTTCTCTCTCTTTCTCTGACTGTCTAACTTCCCACATTTCTTCTTTTTTTTTACCCCCTCTCTACCTCTGTCCCTCCCTCTCTCAGCTGTCTTAACTTTCCACATTTCTTCCCTCACCCCTCTCTCTCTCTTTCTCTGTGTCCCTCGCCCCCCTCTCTCATTCTCTGCTGACTGTCTAACTTCCCACTTCTCTTCCATCAGCCCCCCCTCCCTCTCTCTCCCCCAACCCACCCCCAGTGGCTCTGTAGGATCATTAAGAGGCTGTATTTCGGCCGTTTCGGTGGCTGTCCCACGTTGCCGTTTGGTGCATGCAGGTATGCTTAAATAATGAATGTGGAGGGCTGCTGTCACACAGTCTTTTGGCTGCCGTTAAACGCTGCGCTGACGGCTGGCAGAGCGTGTTGTTACAGCGTTAGCCCTGCACCTCCGCCACAAATTTATGAGGGGTCCCCAGAAAGTTCCACACTGTTTCTTCCTTATGTCTCTTCCCTAAGACTCTTCTCCCGCTCCAGATATCCGTCCCCTCGCTTCTTTCGCTTTCTTTCATCTCTCTCCTCTTTCTCATTCTTTTTTTCTCTCTTTCTCTCTCTCTTTCTCTCTCTCTCTCTTTCTCAGTCATTACACAGGCCTCATGGAGTAGAATAAGAAGAAGTGCGAAATAGTGGAATAGCTTAAAAAACAGGCATTGTAGAAGGTCCTAACTACTGCTACTGCTACTACCTCTGACTCCTCACACCCCTGAGGGTTTCTCTTTCTGTCCTCCTCACTCGTCGCTATATTAGGGCCGAGTATCCCGACGTGGGAAGACAAAGAAGAAAAAGTGAAGATTTTTTTCGAAAAAGTGATGCCACGCGAAGATGTGCTGCAAAAAGATCCCTTCCCTTTCTACTCATTAAGCTGCTGATACATTTTTAACACCTCTCTGGACATCTCGTCCTCCTCCTGAAGGAGTGCCGGGCCTTTTTTGATGTGTGGCAGCTTGTGTGGTGGCTGAGGCTCGCTCTCATCTCAGGACACCTCATACCTTTGCCTGTCAACGCGTTGGACCCTGATCGGGAACAAAGCCCGAGCGAAGCCTGGATGGGGTTGTGCGAGCAGATGCCGGCGTGCGGGACCCCGGGAAGCGTGGACGGAGTGTCAGTCAGGAGTGGAGGGAGGAAAGAAGGAAGAGGAAGCTGTTAGTGTGCCCTTGTCTGCCGGAGACCCCCTCTCCTGGAGAAATAAGGGTCAGGAGACAGGCAGAGCAGAGCAGCTAATAGAAGATTTATGACTCACTGAATATGCAGATATGCACACTGTGATTGACCAGGATCCACACACTGCCCTTGGGTACATCTTTGCATTTAGAGAGAGGAAGAATGAGAGAGAGGAGAGAGCTAGGGCTGGCGAGTGAGTGGGGTGCGGCGGTTGGAAATGGGGGGGGGGGGGTGCCGCTGATGGTTTGGTAGGATGACTGGTGGGGGGTGGAGGAGTGGAGCGAGCGGTGGAGCCGGAAGAAAGAGAGAAGACTGCGAGAGGGGAGCACAATGGAGAGAAAAATGCACCGGCAAATTAGGCACCCTCTCCTTTTGAATAGTCCTACAAGATTGCACAGGTTTCTGCAGAAATAGCTATTAGTCATTTTCTCCGAAAGATATTCTCCCATTTTTCCCTTTTTTCCCCCCTCACTCCCCTCACTTCTTCCCCTCATTTCAGGCAATTTGAACTCCATTTGCCAGAGTGTGGTGCCTGCTCAAATAGCAGATGTGTTTTATTTTATTTGAAATATACATACTGGCATAATGAGGCTGAACGATGGGCCGGGGCTCAAGGATCATATAGTGCCGGCAGTTGTGGGGCCTGATGAATGTGTAGGTAAGGACCAGCGCAAGGTGTCCATTTACGCTGTGTGAGAGGAGAGCGGCGAGATGGAGAAATTATAGAGCCGGGCCTGTGCCCGCCAAATGAATAGTCATGCTGACAAATTGAATTGAGTTGCTTCAGAAGGCTTCGATTTAATCTCTTAAGTCTTTTTTAGTCCATTAAAAGAAGTCGTTTGCTAGCCATCACCGCTGCAGATCCAGACACCCTCTCTCTCTATGGCTTCTGGTACTCGGGTTACCCATTTCCACCTGTGATTCATTGCAGACTGAAGTATATGAGCTATATCTGTGTGTGTGTGTGTGTGTATGTGTGTGTGTCTATGTGTGTGTAGGAGTAGGAGACAGAATGTGTGACTACTATTATTCGGAATATTAGAATGATTTCATACTACATTAAAGTGTTAGTGTCAGAATGGGAATGTCATTTATCAATTTATTTGGTTTTAATTGTGATATGTTTAAGAATGCTCAATGTCATATTGCTATTACAGGTACACCAATGTTGTTGGACTGGGATGAAGCATAACCAGTCATATATGCAGTCCCATACATGATGGGGATATGATAGTTTAAAAGAGTTTGAAAGGCAGTGATGCAATGCAGCAGTGAAAATGATGACCCATAACATACAGATAGATAGATATATAGACAGATAGTGATGGATGGTTCTAATTCATTACTTTGAGGCTCTCAATTCTACTTGCTCTGTGTTCACTCACACCTTGTTGGGATGTGTGTGTGTGTGTGTGTGTGTTTATGTGTGGTAAAAAACTGTAAGGGAGGATTGTTTACCTGTATGTTAAGAAGCATGATGCTGTAGTGACCCCTACTGGTCAGATTTTGAAGCACTTCCATTCATCCAGTGCTGAGCAAGGTCTGGCTCATCATATAGCCCTACATGCTACAAACTGATTAGCATCTGATTTAACCTAAACTCAAAACCTAAAGAAATCGATATACAAATTAGATATACAGCTCTGGAAAAAAATAAGAGGCCATATAAAAATTAAGTTTTTTTTTTATTTTATTTTTTTACCAAATTGAAAACCTCTGGAATATAATCAAGAGGAAGATGGATGATCACAAGCTATCAAACCAAGCTGAACTGCAGGAGTAGCATAAAGTTATCCAAAAGCAGTGTGTAAGACTGGTGGAGGAGAACATGCCAAGATGCATGAAAACTGTGATTAAAAACCAGGATTATTCCACCAAATATTGATTTCTGAACTCTTAAAACTTTCTGAATATGAACTTGTTTTGTTTGCATTAGTTGAGGTCTGAAAGTTCTGCATCTTTTTTGTTATTTCAGCCATTTCTCATTTTCTGCAAATAAATGCTCTAAATAAGAAAAAAAATATTTGGAATTTGAGGAGACATTTTGTCCGTAGTTTGTAGAATAAAACAACAATGTTCATTTTACTCAATTATAAACCTTTAAATAGCAAAATCAGAGAAACTGATTCAGAAACTGAAATTGAAATGGTCTCTTATTTTTTTCCAGAGCTGTATTTCTGCAAATTATCTATTTCTAAAAAAAAAATTTTCATTTGTGGCAAAACTGCTACCCTGGAATCAGACAATTCTGAATAAAGTTCAGGTTTACTTGTTAAAGGAGAAGCAATGTCATCCAGTGCAGGATTACAAATTCATGGAAGTGAAAGTGTTGACTCAACGGTCACCTTCTTAATAGTAATAAAAGTTATTCGAAGGTGATAAATGACCTCCTGTGTGACATCTCTCTCTTCAACATGACACCTTCTAAGTAATAACCCTTCCCCCACCACCCTAGACCCGCTCACACACATGCACACCCTTATACACACACACACACACACACACTTATGCACATACACACACACACACGCACACACCCTTTTCCCGGCCAAGCCTTTATAACTATGCCCCAGCCCTCCAAGCGCTCCCTTGATGGAGTCAATATGAACTGGCTAGACATTTATCTCACAGCACTCCTGGTGGCACTCCCGATTCCTAAAAGCAGTAAAAGTCCAGCAGGTAAAGTTTATATGGACGCCTTAAGTGTATTACAAAGCATCTTTAGAAATTACATTAGTGAGTCATGGCTCTTACTGTGTGTTTTACAAACCATCATGAGTCTCAACTAACGACTTCAAGAGATACATGCTCATTATGTCAGCTCTCTGTATCCAACACAAACACTTTCCTTTTTATGTGAGCTGGTACGATAAAGTACTGCACATTATTGAGACACAAAACATGAGGGGGAAAAGTGTGTAGTAATTTCTTTGTTGTAAAGCCAATTGTTGTATTATTTATAAATATTCTTCTTGTTCTTTTGTTTTATTCTTGTTTTTCTGACAAATTCCTGCTGCATAATTCGCTTTGCATTTAATTTTTTTTAGAAATGTCAATTTCTATAATTATTTCAATTCCAACTTTCATGAACCCAGGAAATTTTTTTAGTTATTTTAGAATGTTACACTAAATGTTGATAAACTCATCCTGTGCTACAGAGGTCTTGGTCTTTCTTTCCTTGGGCAGTTCTGATGAGTGCCAGTTTCATCATAACGTTTGGCTGTCTATGTGACTGCACTTGAGGACTTGAGGTTTTTTTCTTTGGTTGACTGACCTTCATTTCTTTTTTTTTTTTACTTTCATCGCGCTTCTCCCCAATTTAACTATGCCGATTATAACACCCACAATTGTGGGTGCTCCGACAGCTGATGGCGAGCTGCATGACTGGGATTCAAATCAGCAATCTTCTGATCATAGTGGCAACACCTTAATCTCTACGACCACTCTAAGCCTGACCGTCCTTTGTTAAAGTTATTTTTTTCTTTTTCTTTACTTAAGTTAATTAGTAGTTGTTGCCATAATATGGATTAGAACATAATATTTTTCAGAACATTATTCAAGTAGGCCTATTCACTGTATACCAACTCTGCCTCTTCACAACTTTACAACTGATGCTCTCAAACACATTAAAAGGACAAGAAATTCAAGCAATGAACTCTTGAAAAGTTCAGCACAGCTGTTAACTGAAAGCCTGAATTCCAGGTTACTCTACCTCATAAATCTAACTGAGAAAATCCAGCCAAGATGTGCAAAGTTGTCTGTCATCTAAGCAAAAGGTGCCTATTTTAAAGAACTTAAAATATACAACATATTCTGGTTTGTTTAACACTTTTTGTTTACTAAATAATTCCATATGTTTTTCTACAATAAAAAAAAAAAAAAAAAAATATATATATATATATATATATATATATATATATATATATCGCTGTATTTAAGGTGTCCACACATTTGACTGATACTGTATTTCTGTAACGTTACAGGCTACCCTTCCTGGAACCTTCTCACAATGTTGCTAAATGTCTTATAACATTTTCTTTTAACTGGCATTGATGATACCACAACAACCATAAAGACGATATAGCAACTGCCTTGCAAGCACCTAAACAACACCATAGCAGCTGCCTGCAATACCATACTAATCCTGTCAAATTAATAATGTAAAATACAACTAGAAAACATCTAGCAGCATCAACCTAGCATATCAATTACCTTGTGTACCACAGCAACCATCTGGGGTAGCATAGCAACCAGATAAAAACACCACACCATAGAAACCACCTTAAAATATCATAACAACTATGTAACAACAGGAATTACTTAACCTTTTCAGACCCTGCATCATATACAATGGGCATTATTTATTTATTGTGTATTTTTTCAAGTGTTTTGTTGCACAGAACACTAATTGGACTGAAATAATGTAGTAAACAAAGTCACATCTTGCTTAGGTCACAGCTTTGCACATATTGGCTGGATTGAAGTAGAGTCACGTTAACAGCTGTGTCTTATCAAGAGTTCATTACTTGAATTTCTTGCCCTATTGATGTGTTTAAGAGCATCAGTTGTAAAGTTGTAAAGAGGTAGAGTTAGTATACAGGGAATAGCCCTATTTGAGTTCTGTTCTATTCCATATTATGGCAACAATTACTCAACTAAATAAAGAAAACAAATACTTTAAGAGATGAAGGTCAGACAATCTTTGATAGTATCTTCAAGCGCAGTCACAAAGACCATCAAAAATGTTATGATGAAACTGGTATGATGAAACAGAACCCCAGATAAGATCACCTAAATGCTTTAAAGAGTATTTTGATTTGTTAAACACTTTTAAGTTACTACATGATTCCATCCCTCATAGTCAGAATGACTTCAGTATTCATTTTTTTCAATGTAGAAAAAATGTGAAGGTTTTTCCAAACGTTTGACTGGTACTATAAGTTTAAAGAAGGTTCTTCAATAAATCTTTAGTAAAGGCAATAGTTAGAACCAGAACAACTCAAAGAACCATTTCAATGCTCACACTGTAAGCCTTGATAAGTTGAATTTACTTGAAAATTTTGAGGAAACCGGTTGCCTTAAATAAGTTAATGGGTGAGATGAATAGCATAACTTAGAACATCAAGTTATTAAAGGGGAAGTTTTTATTTTTGTTATACTGTTAGACCGAATAGCTTGAGTTTTGAACTTCTTTAAGGCAACTGGTTTGCTTTAATTAGCATAAATTAAAACATCAAGTTATTACAACTAAAGGGGAACTTGATTTATTTCTAAGGTAGCCCAGGGGGAATCACTACACACTGATGGTGAGTGTCAGAAGCCAATGGAAATACACGTACAACCACGGACGAGGAACACAGGAACAAGAAGAATCATTTATACACACAGAAGGGGACAAGGAACAAGAAACACCTGAGATGAAGTAACAAGGGGTGGAGCTACAAACGAACAAGTAAGCAACAGTGGTGGAGACACGGGATAAACACAGGGCATGTGTGGAGGAAGGTTAATAAACACAGGGACAGACCAGAGAGACGCAAAACCGGATGAGAATGTGACACTATTTCAAAAAATACTTCACTATTTACTGAAGCATTTACAGCATAGTTACAAATTAAAAATGATTACAAAGTGGTAAGTATATGACTTTTTTTTTTACAAAACAATAAAGTATTATCCCACAATAATAAACATTTAAACTTTAAAAATAGTCAATCAGGATTCAAGATAAGACAAATAAGAAAAAAATATTATTATCATTATTTCTGTTTTTGTTTTAAATATTGGTTACATAAATATAGATATACAATATATTTTCACTTGTCTGACATGAATTGATTACCATTAAAGTCATTTTTTATCTCTTTTTCAGAAACAAAACACACACTATTTGGATTAAATAGTGCATATACTAGATACAGGGGTTGGACAACGAATATGAAACACCTGTCATTTTAGTGTGGGAGGTTTCATGGCGAACTTGGAGCAGCCTGGTGGCCAATCTTCATTAATTGTACATTGCACCAGTAAGAGCAGAGTGTGAAGGTTCAATTAGCGGGGTAAGAGCACAGTTTTGCTCAAAATATTTCAACATTCAATATTTCAATGTAACAACATTATGGGTTACATACCAGAGTTCGAAAGAGGACAAATTGTTGGTGCACATCTGCAAGTCTTTGTGATGTATCAAGATCCACGGTATCCGGGGTAATGTCAGCATACCACCAAGAATTACGAACCACATCCAATAGGATTAACTGTGGATGCTGTAAGAGTAAGCTGTCTGAAAGGGATATTCGGGTGCTAACCCGTATTGTATCCAAAAACATAAAACCACGGCTGCTCAAATCACGCAGAATTCAATGTGCACCTCAACTCTCCTGTTTCCACCAGAACTGTCCGTCGGGACAATAAATTATTGTTGTCTAAAACCAGGTGCTTCAGTTTCATTGTCCAACCCCTGTATATTAAACACAATAGATTAAACAGCAGCTAATACAAAACTTATTGTAAAAGGCTGGATAGAAACGCATGTGTGCAGTGCTGTACACACTTCCTCCGAGTGTTTCTTTTTTGTAGGTTCCTTTAGTGTATTTGTCTTTGATCTGTAGTGCAGTGTTTGTGATCTATACCTGTGTGTGATATTTTCTCATGTGTGCCCCTTTAAAATGCATGTGCCTCCTATAGGAGCCGCCATGGGAGGGCCGCAGAGCCTGCTTTGATAGTGTGTCAGAGCAAATTAGCTTCTGTGTGGTGGCGCCTTGGCACACAAAGCCGCTTCCTCTCCTACTGTCACCCTGCATATGTGCACAAGATTATAATTAATAAGCGGGCCCGTCAATCACACTTTAATAATAATAATTTAGCATTTAGGGGGCAGAGCGAGGTTATTGGCATCTGTGCTTTTGATGTGAATTATGGGCTGGCTAATAAGAAGTCAGTGAGGCAGGGAGAGAGAGAGAGAGAGAGAGAGAGAGAGAGAGAGAGAGACAGAGAGAGAGACAGAGAGACAGAGGGGAAGAGAGAGCAATACCCAGAGAGGAAATTTTCATTTCAATCAGCAGCTGGACAGGGCCTTCGATGAGGGCACACCAACATTAAAGCATGGTGTGAGGACACACCTGCAGCACCAGTAGAGGCCTACAGCATTGTTTTCTGATTATAATGAGACATTAATGGGCAAATATGGCAGAAAAACAATTTTTTTTTATGAAAATGTGTCATAGTCTATAAGAAAACTTTAATAAAATATACCATTCACTCCTCAATACATCATTATGTGATAAAATAGGAGATTATTAATAGGAGCATTTATTTTTTAATACACATTGTCATATATCGTCCCAGGCCATTCATGTTATTAAAGTGTTTCTGTTGTTCAGATAAAATTCAAAACACAATACAATGAATGGGAAGCCACTTAGGACAGAGATCACTCAAATAAATCAGTCATAAAAAAGATTACTAATTCATAGCCTGTTTAGTTAAAATAAAATATTTAAATAATGTTGGACAATGCAATGCAAAAAAGTAAAAAAATATACAGTTCTGGAAAGAATTAAGAGACTGAATCAGTTTCTCTGAATTTGCTATTTATAGACATATGTTTAAGTAAAATGAATATTGTTGTTTTGTTCTATAAACTACGGACAACATTTCTCCCAAATTCCAAATAAAAATATTGTCATTTAGAGTATTTATTTGCAGAAAATGAGAAATAGCTGAAACAACAAAAAAAAATCATATTCATATTCAAGTTCAGAAATCAATAATTGGTGGAATAACCCTGAGTTTTAATCACAGTTTTCATGCATCTTGGCATGTTCTCCTCCACCAGTTTTACCTTCTGCTTTTGAATAACTTTATACCACTCCTGTTGCAAAAAATCTAGCAGTTCAGCTTGGTTTGAAGGCTTGTTATCACCCATCTTCCTCTTGATCACACTCCAGAGATGTTCAAACAAAAATAAACAGATGTTAAAAATAAACAGATATTTATAACACAAAATATGTGCAAACTTGTGTATATGATTTAGTTCTAAGCTATATTAATATTTATACAGTCCTAAGGGAAATGTTTGGACCCCTTGGGCCAAACAACAATTTATATTTTAGTATATAATAATATACTAATCAACTAATTAAACGTTCAGTACAATGCAACAATATTTTAGGCAAATCCCAATTCTTAAATGTACGGTTTATCTGTCTTGCGTGACATAAAACAATATATAAAATGTTGAACTAATCAATGCAGCAAATCGGCAAAGCAGATCTGATGCATAAGTCATCAGTTGTAATTTAGAACTGTCAGTAACTCAGATTTTTCAAGTGACTGTATATAAATGATCTTAAACCCTTTAAAACCTTATTAGACAAGAGTTCCTTGTTATTAAGGAAAAAATGATCATTCAGGAAAACTGTCAAGGTCACAATAAAGTCTAAAAATCTGAGAAAACTCCTGAATGCTCCTAAAAACTGCCTGCAGTTTTAAAATAAAATGTTACCCATGTGACTGCCTATAATCTTTGTGAAAGTTTGGTCTAACTGTCTTTTGTATTACAAAAATAACCAGCTCAGGTCATGTCGTTCAGTGTACACAACAGTTAAATTATTATTTTTTTTTTGTAGTGTACAGTTGATGTGTTTCTATGAGTTGTCCTTCAGCGTAGTTGTGTGAAAGTGTAAATCGCCAGTATAATGTATAATGTATAAGTAGTGTTCGCTCTCTCTCTCTCTATCTCTCTCTCTCTCTCCCTCTCTCTTTTTTATCTATCTATCTCTCTGTCATTGTGAGATGGCCATATTGCCATGGCCCTGTTCCACCATCCTTTATTACTCAGACACATCCGCTAATTGCAATCAAAATAACAAAACAACATATGTCAACACCCCAGAGACCACAGCACGGGTGTCCTGCAGTCACTCAAATGAAGAGTGATGGTTGACAAATGAGCGCTTGATTGGTTACATAAATTACTTTCTGTAGACAGAGCGTCTCGCCAGGCACTCCAGCAAAAACCTATCATTAAAGGGGGAAGCAGTGCGAGAGAAGAGAAGGGACATGGCTAGATGGATATTTGCATCTCGTAAGCTGAAAAGTGATGGGGATTTTTAGACGGCTGGGTGTAGCCATTTTGTCAGTGATACTTGACTGAATTGTGTTCCCTCAAAGCACAGAGAGCAGGTGAGTTTGGTCATCTGTAGAATATCTGAACCAGTGAGCTTTATATCTAGTCTTTGTGGTTGCCAAATTGATTTACTAGTGCATACAGTATGTCACAGATGTACATTTGTACAGGAGCGTCCCTGTGGGTTACTGTTTTTTTTTTTTTTTGAGCAGAGAGAGAGATTATATGTTGAGACACTCAAGGATTTGTAAAATATAAAGTATTATTTTATAATTATCTGACATAATTATTTAAAAAAAAAGGCATTTGGCTTATGTTATTTTCTGAGCTTACGTTATTAATTTGTAAGTCATTTCTAAATTAGAGTATCGTATTTTTCGCACTATAAGGCGCGCTTAAAATTTGATCAAATTTAATTTTATCAAAAATCTTTTAATCCAGTGCACCTCATGTATGAATTTTGCCAGTCAAAGCCACTCCGATGGAGTACAGCATTATACACGAGTTTCAGTTCAGTTTAGTTCTACAGGACCTGGGCTGGAGTAGCATTAGAATTAGCATTAGCCGCTATTTCCCCGTTCGGAGGTGAGTATTATCAGCCTGTAGCCTGCTCCTAACCCCGGCTAGCACTGCTGGAGCAACATAGCCGCTAACTGCGCTAAGCGCTAGCTCTTTCATCATTCAGAGGTGAGTATATCGGACTGCAGTCTGCGTGTTTACCATGTTAAAACAAGCTATGTGGGACAAAACGCAGGCTAATATGGCACTGGCTTACTGGAACACTCAGGGTTCCTCAGTGTATCGCTGTCGGGCAGCATTAGCCACTAATGGTTAGCCGCTAATGCTAATGCTAATACTTCAGTCATAGTGCTGGAGAAATTCGGGAATCTAAGCTCACTGTAAATAAATGGAAGAGCTTTACTCACCCAAATAAACAGTTTTCAGGAAAGAAATCTGTGTAGATTAAACTCCAGTGCTCACTTTTAGAGAAAGTCTTTTTTAATTACAGTTTTGTTTAGCTTAACTTAGCTTTACTTAACTAAGTTAGCTACCCCCATTACCACCACCCAGTGGTGAGACCTGCTGTATTAGAAATTCCTTAAAATGCACCAACTTTCAGAGCAACAGTGGATCCTATAATATAGATTAAAACCTCAGCAATCATGGTCATCTTACTATTTTACCTTCACCTGCTCCAACCAAACTTTTCTTTTTCATCATAGAACTATATCTGAGATATTTTTTATTTGTGGAGGTGTCAAGCCTACTAAAAAAAACGATGTTTATTCAAATAAAAGGTATATATATTTGTTATCTGTACATCTGTACATACATAAAGGTAAATAAATTGGTTTAAATAAAATCTGAATCCACAGCATCAAAAGTTAGCCAACAAGTGCAATGTGAGACTTTTTAAACTCAATAAAGAGGTAAGATTATAGGAAACACATTTTAACTACAGAATAAAGTCTTTCTTGACTTTCTATCTCATCTCATTGATGTCTATGAGAAATTTCATAGATATTAAAGAGATATCCTTTTAGTTTTTTTTTCCCCTCTGGGACACTAGAACATAATAATAATAATAATAATAACTGAATAATAATAAAGTCCCAGAGCCACCGTGTAGCATGATTTTTTTTCTAATAACAAAATAATAATGACATTTACTTTCCTAACTGAGAATCAAAAGCATCCAAAACAGTACTGAACAATAACTGTATTGTAAGTATTGAATAATAATAACTCTGGATAAAAAGGACACAGAATGAAAATGTCATGTGCTAACTACTATTTAAAAATATGCAGGAGGAGAGAATGTAATATTTAAATTTCAGCCAACAAACAAGCTTTTAAAATCTCTTTTTGGTTTTATTTGAATTTGACTATGTGCAAATGTACTTTGTATTATTACTTTTTAAGTTAAAACAACCCTCCTTTTTTGTGGTGTAAAACAATATAGAGTTAAATAGGGGTATACATCCAGTCCAAACAGGTGCAGGTAATGCAGGTGATAAAGCAGAAGAAAACCAATGAGATTGGAATTTCATTGGAGTGCTTCCCATGATGTTTTGGGTTGGGATATGTTTGGGATTCTTTTATATTTAATGATCTACACAAAACAGTAAGTATTTATGCACATGCACAATACGTAGAAGCAGAAAGGAGTAGGTATTTTGACAGTTTAAAGCATCAAAATACATGAAAAGGATTAAGGACCTTGCTCTAGTCCTGTTCGAAGGTTGGGTAATATTGAGTTTATTTTTGCTGTTTTATAGAAATAGTTCAGTATTGCTTGTCCCATGTCTGAATGTTTGTGATAGATAATCACAGCTTATTTTATCTTTTTTAAATTTTACTTTATCTTACAATCCCACTACACACTGCTGTACTGTTCATGCTTTTGCATCTACTAGCAAAATACTGTCTAAAATTTACAACTTTTTGTTTTGTGTTACAAATCCTGGCCTGTCACAGTAAATACATTATTGATTCATTGTACAAAATATTGACATGATATTAATCTTTTTTGCTGACATAGATATTATCCAATATATATATATATATATATATATTTTTTTTAGCAATGTTTTTTTGTTTATGTAGGCTATACATTCTGTTTACTATTTGAAATGGTGCTTTAGTATTCTGGAACACTATATTGTCTAAACAAGTACATTTGTTTTAGTAAGCCTACACATTTCTTACCTTAATTTTAGAGTTATATGTGAATCTGTGATGTGGATGTGTTGAAACAGCCTGCAATTGTAACGTGTTCTTGAGCAATTATAGGAAAAACATAGTATTTTTCTTTTATTTGACATACTATAATCTGACAATTTATGTAAACCCAATAAATCTGTAAGTCTGTTACATATAAAACTGGATATACCCCACATACTACTCAGCTATTTTAAGTTTTCTGACAACATTTTTTATCATTTTTCCAGACATTTGAGATGAATCAACTCAAATTATTGAGAAATGAATAGTGATCTGTTCAGATGTGTACATGTTTTAGATAGTTGTAAAAATGAATGTATTTTTAAATTAATATTTTTTGTTGTTTATATGTGTATGTGTATAATGTTCTTTTGGTACTGGTTGGTAGTCACAGTTTTTTGTGGGGTTTTTTTTTTCTGAGGTTGATATTTCTCATGTGTAACAGCAGAGGGCACTAATGCAGCATTTTACTCCTGCTGAGTCACAGCTGATGATTCTCACAGTGCAGGATTCTGCAGACACTGCCAAATATACAGTAGATGTGCACAGCATTTTTCACTAGGGCCCAACTCTGACTCCAGTCCATACATTCTTCTCTTTTTGTTATTCTGCACTGATGGGATGACTTGCAGTATACGGTTAATCACACTCCTAACCTGAAATCAAACAAGCATCAGATCTTCAGTTCTGTAGAGTAATGGGTTGATTCTACACTGTTCAAATTACAGGATCTTTGAGGAATCTTTAGAGGTTCTTTAGTTTGAAACTGTGGAGGGCTGCTTTAACATGTTTTAATCCTAGGCTTGTTACCTAGGATTATTCATAAAGCATCATATGATTACTATGACACATTTAGGGCATTTTCATACCTGATTTCTGGACCTGAGTTTACACCAAGTTTCATGTGTTTGTTACATTGTACATATATGGTTTAGAAGATCCAAACCGAGACCACCTTTTTTGGTCAGACCAAACTCTGGCCCATACTGTGGTTAACGGCCCCTTTCAAACTTGCTAGTTTAGTTTGGACTGAAAAATCTGACCGAGCTCTATATATCTTATTTACTTTGGGTCCATGTTGAAATTAAAAAGCTGAAAGGTAAATAACCTGAGCACAGCATCCTTCTTTAACTTTCTCATTTCAACCAGTATCTTAAAGAACCACTTTTTTGTAAAGTGTTCTACACTTTTCTGTACTTTTGTGTCCACGTTAATTTGTAATATCAAATCAGATGTAAAATGAATGTTAACATGATTGTTAAATACAGCCAAATACAGTCCAGCTAAGCATGCAAGTGTACACTCTTGTAATACCAGGTTTCACACTGTAGGAAATTTAATTAGCTAAGCACGCTACTTGCCTAAGCTAGCTAGAACAGTAACGTACATCCTAAATCTTGAAATGGCAATCTCTACTGATTTAGTGAATTCATTCACGGTGAAGTACGTGATCTTTGGGAAAACTATGGAATGTTTGACCTCTATAAGATTTCCTTCTTTTTGAAGAAGTGTCTTTGGGACCGCAAGCAAGATTTCATGTAATTATAGGACAAGTTCTTGTAAAATTACAAATTATTCCATTTTATAATGTATGATGCTTTTTTAGAATTGAAATCTGTTAAAAGTGAAAGATTTCATGTAATTATAGGACAGTTTCTTGTATAATTACTAATTATGCCATTTAATAAGGAGTGTATGACACTTTTTTAATATTAAATTCTGTTAAAAGTGAAAGATTTCATGAAATTATAGTTCTTGTAAAATGACAGTAATAGTTTTTAATCATAGTAAATACAATAACTATTTTTTACGGTTTATATCTGTTTTAAATGTGACTATTTTTCTGTTTTTCTACAGACATTTCCTGGGGCCCACTGCTGCCGGAAAATACAGGTTTTTTTTTTTTTACACTTATTTTTTTTACAGTGCAGCAGTGAGTTAGGGTTGTCATTTGTCATTTACTGAGCTGCAGTAACTCTGTGTTCTCGCTGTGTTCTCGCTGTGCTCTCAGTACTTTTAATTCTTTACTGTTTTCTTTCATCTACTTTTCTATGAGTATTTAAAAAAATAGTTGAATGAAACCAGAAAGAAGACTAAATACCAGTTCAGAAAAATATTAATTTTAAATATATATGTATATGTATTTGTTAAGTTCACTGTACCTAAAAATGATGTTAGGTAATCGGTTACAACAAAAGTTTTGAGTTTAGTCAACTTATCGGGTTTTACAGTGTGAGAGAACTGCAGTTATGACAGTGAAGAACTGAAAGCTCACATTATGTATAAGTGAGGTAAAGAACCTTCAGGAAACATTTGTCTTCTAAAAAACATTTTTCTGAAGGTTTCTCAAAGCACCAAACCCTTCAACAATTCTATAGTAAAAAAAAATAAAGGTCATTGAGGGACTTTATACATTGAACACTGTAGTTGCTTAAATAACATTAAAGCAATCAGGTTTTGTGTGATTATACTTGACTCTTGATGTGATGCATGAATCACGCGTGTGAGTGGGCTGGAGGGGTTTCATGAGAGATGATATTTAATAATCGCCTTTTTTCTTTTTTGGCTTTATTGAAGATTCATATGTGTTGATAAAAGCAGAGTGACTGTCAGGTTTATTAGACTTTAATAAAAATCGATTGGTGGAGAATAATGAAAGCCTGGGAGAAGACAGGCTGTCTGTTGTCCTGGCCTGGAGAGAGACACAAACCTGTCAGAGAGGAAAGCCAGAAGGGGGAGGATGACAGGAGGTGTGTTTGATAGAGGAAAAGTGATGTGTGGAAGGAGGAAAAGGAAATGAAGTGTTTAGCTGGTACTGTGAAGATCACTGGCTTCAGAAATATTCCATAGAGAAGATAGAAGAAAGAAAATATTGCCGTAAAGGAAAGAATGAAATGAATTATGGAAAATGTATGATAATGATTCATTTTCACAGTGGGTGGAGTAAACAATACAATACAATCGCTCTTCAGGTGAATATACTCTAGCAGAATATTTTTAAAGCTTCTTTTCTGAGTTTTGGCCTCATTTTCAACTGCAACAGTCTATGGTAAAATACAAAAAATATAGAGGCCTTTTAGTTGACTTTAATTCTTTTAAAGAATTATAAAGAATGAGAAAAATATATTTTAGTGTTGCAGAAGGATTGCGAAGCTGTCGATTACAGGTGCAACTTTTTAGGTAAACGCTATTTAACCAGAGGTCTCATTGACATTAGCCTCTGCAATAGAGAGGCAATGAAAGAGGGAGTTGGCAGTGAGATAGGACAAAGACTTCAGTTCATTGTTATGATAGGGTTTATTAGATTTTTTTATTTTTTCCTTATTAGTGTTGGCGCAGACACTGTTACAGGCGTGTGTACTGTTTGTGTCTCTGTTGTCCAGTCACATGATTTACCACGTTACCATGCTTACTAAAAAGAAAATCCTTAATTATTTATTCATTTTTATATCGATTTTTATGCTTTAAAGTAAAATATTTTTTATTCAAATATAAAACACAAGCTTATTTTAAACATGAATATGTGCATGCTGTCTGTCTCATTATTCCACAAATCCAATATGTCAGTAATTAGATTAGCCTGCAATTTAGATCATTAGTCACGTTCCACAATTTTTTTTACTGATTTTTAAATATGTTCAATTAATCTGGTGAAGTTCTTAATGTGTTGGAAATCAGCACTGGAACTCAAGCATTAAAATTTTCTGATCATCAATGAGTAATTTGAATATTTACATTGAACGACCAAATCAGATTCAACTGAAATATTTGAGTACACACTGTAAAAATAAAAAAGTTAAGAAAATTCAAAACATTAAGGCAACTTACTGCACTAGATTTTTTGAGTTTTGAGACCAACTCAGTCTTTTAAGTTTAAAAAAAAAAAACATGCAGTTGTGCCAAACAGAAATCTTTAGCCCAGATCATATGTATTAAAACTTTAAATATTAAATGTCACCAACTTAAAAATGTAATTTGTGTCTTTTGTTGGCCTGATTAAGTTCTACAAAATGTGTATTGCAAGTTTTGCTGACCATGCTTTAAGATCAACTAAAAAAATAAGTTGCGCCAATAAAATGTTTTACATGAATCAAAATCATTCAGTGGGTGCAACACTATATTTTTGTTAATTTAATGTAGCAACTGAGTAATTGGAATTTATGACCACCACATAGCCATCTTACTGCCAATCATACAAAACAATTGCAGTAAAAGCAGAAGTCTATACATAGTAACCAGATGAACTCAGCAACACAAAATACAGTAACTTTCAAAGGCTTCAACATTGAGGCCAGAAAGCTACTATTATATAACACATATGCAATCTCCAAGAGCGGGTTGCTTGTGGAGAATGCTTACACACTGATGGTGAGTGAGAGGTGGAGGGACACGCCCAATATGCAAATAGCGTGATTAAAATCAAGTGAAGAATTGCTCCGTAGACCCCAATCAAATAAAGGGTCAAACTGAGCATGTGCAGAGTTGTTGGCATGGCCTCGACTAGGGTTCAACTACAATTAGTCAATTTTGCCAACACAGATTATTTATTTAGACCAACTTTTAACAAGAAACTTAAAAAAAAAAAAGTTGGGGTGATTAGTTTGCTATATTTTAGGGTCCAATTCAATATTTCTCATTTAGCTGACTTAAAAATCACATTAAGCAAAACATTTTAGTTTTGTTTTTTTTACAGTACAGGTACAGCCAAGACACATAGCTCAACACTTAGCAGTATATGTGGGGCTTCTTTTAGGTCCTGTACTTCACAGTAGCTGTGTTCTCTCTCTCTCTCTTTCTCTCTCTCTCCACTTTATTCCTCATACCTCAGAGGACTGTACGTTTTGTCCTCGTTAGTTCATCCTGACATATTCTGCTTTCTTCCGTAACCTCTCTTAACTGTATCATGGCTCCTCTCCTGTGGCTCAGACCATTCTTTGACAGCATTTGTAATGGGATGTTGGCACAGCACTGCATTGTATAGAGGGATTCCCTGTGGCTTATAGAATGACAGGAGAACTCCCTCGCACAAGGGGATAGGATTACTAAAGCCTCTAATAGTCCCAAAGGCAGGAGGCTGGTAATTGCTCACTGCTGTAATGCTTTTCCTGTTGCCTGCCACTCGTGCTAAATGGATTAGATTTGCCCATTGAAGTGTGTGCTGTGGAGTTCAGCAGCTCTGACCTATTTCCGGTGGCCACTCTGGAGTGTTTGATATATCCATCAGCACAGGAGCCTCCTGGGCCCGCACTTTACACCACAGCTGCACTATCATGCTCCTTCTGAAACTAATAGCATCCGGTGGTGAACACAAAACTTCTTTTCTAAACCGGGACAGAAAAGAGTCTCTCTCTCTCTTTCTCACACTCTCTCTCTCTTTGTTCTCTCTCTATTGCTCTTTGTACAGCATACTACTCTTTACAAAAATAATGAAAGAGGTAACAGTTTAGGAATCTAAGAATGCCTCAATTCTGTCTGTCTTCAATGTGTGTGTGTGTGTGTTTGTACGTGTGTGTGTGTCCATGTGTCAGTGTAGCAGGGATAATTGGTGTGTTCGCGGGAAAGGGCATGGTGATGGACAGCACTTTAACAAGACACAGATTGAACAAGATGGAATTTCACACAGCAGTGAAAATCCATAGCCAGAAGAGTAAAGATAGAGCTGGTTACGGGCTGCCAGCGAGCACCGGGCACCGTGCCCATCTCCTCTATTAGAGACAGGGTGGCACTGAGCCACACACTGAGGGGATGTGTTACCACTCACTTCCACAGAGAGGCTCTGAGAGCACTAATATCGCCTTACCCACAATCAGGTTTAGTAGAACTGGGTAAACACTTACTTTAGTCTTAAAGGCCCTTAACTCAAACCCTTTTTAGCTTTATGCTTTTAATACTGAGACCGACTGACTGCTGTTAGGCCTTAAAGGAAGACTCCGATGTAAAATTCACTTTTGGTGTAGTAACACATGATAAAGAGTACTAACCTTTGTTGAATAGCCCACCTCCGCTCTCCCGCAGCTTTCCGAGATCAACACTGAAAAAAAGGATACTTTAGACGAACCTAAAAAAAAAGTACTATTTTAATTAATATCAATCAATATACTATTTCTATATGAAACTGCATACAAACATTTAGCATTTAGCCATTACATATAAAACTTTACTCAGTAGCTAAGAGAACGAACCCTGAGGGGAACAATTTCACAATGATGGTGAGGGAGGTCATGCCTTTTATGTGTAATAGTGGTGACGGGAACCAATGGAAAGAGTGTGAGACTGTTTAGTTGAGCCAATTAATATTTTTTTCAGTGCTGCAACTGAACAGTCAGTTATTGATGTAATGTGTTTAAAGCAAAAGAAAATACAAACGTGCAAACAGAACGATCTGAAAATCAAATTGTGATGGCTAGACGTTAGTTTCCTGGTTCAGGGTTTGAATAGCTTGAGGGAAGAAACTACTCTTAATCCACTCTGTTTACCTTCAGAGTGTAAAAGCACATCCATGATTATAGCAGAGAAAAGAGTCCATTGTTTGGATAGTTGTAGTCCTTCTCGCTTTGGTTCATCCCATCATATCGTGCTCTACACTGAAAAAAATATTTATATAAATAATATTAACTTGAGTTAAGTTGTAAATGTATATACTTTTACGTTTATTCAACTGAACTGAGTGTTGTTCACACAACAACAGTTTAATTAACTTCACAGTTATATCATATTAGCATATTTACTGTAACTTCACAGTCTTATTGTATTAGCAAATTTTTATAAAACAGCCAATAACAACAGCACCACTCCATAGCTGTAAACCAACACACTATGAGTACTTGGAACACAGAATATATGTAATTTGCCTTTACAGCCTAAAACACTGAGAGCTGGCAACCAACACATAAGTTACACTTCCACTTGCCTAGGATAAGGTAGCTTTGGGCAACAGACAACACAAAGATGGTAAGTAAGGGAGAGGCCACACCCAATATGCAAATGTATAGGGGAAGCTGAATGAATCAACACTGTAGAAAGAGCATTGATATGTGTAGTAACTAAAAGTTGGTTCAAATCAAATTTTTTCATTGGCTCAACAAGGATTTTTAAAGTTTTCAGGTTGAAGTTCTTTGAACTCATTTTATTGAGTTGTACTGGCCGGTATGGGTGTAACGGTATGTGTGTTCTTAATGAATCCCCAGAGTAGGGGGGTCACAATTTTGTATGCGCAAACGCACGCAGAATACACAGTACACAGGGGGCCTATAGGAGACTTGTGGAACCAATGTACTTAAACCGTAAAGTGTAGCTGTAGCACTGTTTTTATTAGCAGTTTGCACGCGTGCAGAAACGCAGATCATTCAAACTATCCACATACCGTTACTGCTGGTCACCTGCCGCTTTCCAGTGAAAAAGCAGGGTCAGGGGCTCATACTTACTGCAGTTAAAGTAATGCCATTGTTTTTGTTCTTAATGAAGCACCACAGTCAGGCTTGTTGTTTGTTTGTTCCTACAAGATCCAAAAGATTGAGCCCCTCATGATGACAGTAGGAGAGAACCCAGGTTTCAAGCATTTAATAATAATAATAGTAAGTACTCTAGCTCTGTTACAACATTCCAAAAAAAAAAAAAAAACATGATTATAATGAAGATTCATTATTATTATGGAGTTAATAAAGGTGCGGCTATACAGAATGCCCATATTTTCCACCGCACTGAAAATGTACCGAACCGTGGGGTGCATACAGAGGTGTATTTCCATTGACTTCTCTCACAATCTATTTGCACAATGGGTGTGTCCAAAAGTTTCTGACACTTACCATTAGTGTGTAGTGATTCCCCCTGAGCTACCTTAGAAATAAATCAAGTTCTCCTTTAATTGTAATTACTTAATGTTTTCATTCCCCATTATTTAGAGAAAATGTGATTAGACCGGCTGCCTTAAAAAAGTTAAGTAAACTCAATTTATCTGGTCTTACAGTATAATAAAAAATTAAATAAACTTCCCCTTTAGTTGTAATAACTTGATGTTCTAGGTTATGCTAACTTAAGTTTTCATTCCCCATTACCTAACTTTTTTAAGGCAACCGGTTTCCTCAAAATTTTAAAGTAAATTCAACTTATCCGGGCTTATAGTGTACCGTTACACCCCTGCTGGCCAGTGAGTTTACTCAACTTGATAATATTAGTTCTCCTAATATTCTCTGAATATTCACTTTTTAGAGAGTAGATCAGTGATCTCAGCCAGGCAGTATGTGCTCCCAGTGTGCTGTCTACCTGGGTGTTGCCCGGTAAAAATCAAAGGATAACTTCACTGGAATCACTTCAAGTTTTGAACCCCTACTGTAGATGGTCTGTATAGACGTATATGTATAGACTTTCTGCAGCAGTTTAGAGGGCAATCTGAGGTTCCTTAAGCATCATAGTTGGATGAGGCACTGACACAAGACCTGTTGGCCATGTAGTTGATGTAGCAGGGCCATCACAGGTCTTGCAAGGTAATCAAAACTGTCTGCAACTCTGTTGAGCCAAAGAGGGTGGTATAGCTGCAGGAGGAGATTATTATCCTGGCCCCAGTTCTCCAGGTGTTTAGTCTCTTCCAGGTAGGCTCTCTCATCATTATTAGATAGACCCACCACAACAGTGTTGTCAGCAAACTTTACAATGGTGGTAAAGCAGGAAGTGGAAATACAGTCATAACTCAGGAGACAAACCTGCAGAGCACCAGTGCTGAGAGTGAGGGTGGGTGAGACGAACTTGCCTACACACTGCTTGTGGTCTGTCTGTTATGAATTTGGAGATCCAGCAAGTCTTTCATCTTCTGACTCGGTGGGAAGTTCTAAATTCTGAGCTGTATTCTGAAAAAAGGATACTCTGGACCAACCTAAAAAAATATTTTAATTTGTTACACCTAAATATATTAGCTTTTTTTTTTCAACTTATATTTATGATTTAGCTAGAATCTAACATTTTGATTTAAAATCAATCAAGCACCAAAAAGTTTTTTAAAATCTGGAAAAACCTATTATTTTCTATTACATCCATGCAAAGTTTTACCTTTGAATAAACTAATTAAATCATTTTAACTCTGTTAGTTTATTTTCTTTAACCTTTCTGTAATTTCAGCCAAAATGCATTATTTGTTTTAATACTTTTTACGTGGAATAGTGATGACGGGAACCAATGGGAAGAGTGTGAGACTGACTGGCAGAAAAACTCTAGGAGGAGTGATCTGATGTGATGTCATATAACCTCTGAAATGGTAATATTATTTGAGTTAAATTATTTATTTAAAGTTGTTTAAACAGGGAATGGATTTGCTTTCAGGCAAACTGAGAAAAACAGGTCCTAAGCAGAAATCTTAATTTTTTATTAGACCAACATAAAAATGCACTTCAAATAAATTACATGGTTGTTACTACAACAAAGAGCATTTTAATACAGTCACACCTCCTAATGTCTACGTGACATAAGGTTGTATGGAGCATAATCTGTAGAGCAGTTATACTGGTAGGTAAACTCCACTGTAAAGTCCACTGTAAAAAAAATCAATGTTTTTTACTTGGACACCAAAAACATGGTTGTAAATAGGCTTGTTAAAGAAGTCTGAAGATGTTTGTCCAGTGAACAGTCTGTCCTTCTCCTATAAACTTACTATTTCAGAGATTTAAGAGCAGAGGTTTTTCTACCACACTGCCAATATAGATTCTGAGTTCTGTTCTAAATATTTTCTGAACATTAATGCACTGACTGAGCACTGTGTTTTATTGGGTGACTCATTAGCTGCTGTATGTCTGTGAGAAGATGGAGCATGATGTAGCCTGAGGAAGATGAGTGTGGGATGTGGAGGCAATGAAAAAATGAGTGAAACATTCAGGTCTACACACAAGGGAATGTGTAAGATTATATCAGTCAGTGTAATAATTCAGTGTAAAATCCCATTTTCTCAAAATCTCAAAAAACCTGATGATATCTAACTTTATCTAATGTTTTTTTTTTTTGTACTGAAGCTAAAAGGCTAAGCTGGCTAATAAGTAATAACTAGGCATCTGCGCCCAAACAGACAATATTTTGATGACACATTCTGTTAAAAGTCTGTTACTAAAATGCATCCTTACAGAAAACAGATCTGTATTTGGATTACATAAGAGAAAGTGGAAAGTGACTGTAAAATGGGGAAAAGTAGATTTCTTTCCACAACTTTAGAATTTGTAAACTCAGTTGAAAATACTTAAAAGAAAATAGTTAATATTAGTATTAATATAAGTTTTTGAATAAATCCATATAAATCAAATTATACCAAAATTAATTTAACTCAAATCAATAAGGTTTTTATGGCAACAAATCATTTTTGACTTCAGCATATGTGATGCCAAGTTTCTGTAATAATTAAGTTATGTTAACGTAATTAGTTCAGTAAGAAATGCAGTTAGGTTTTAGAAGTAAATCAACAACCGAATGGCTTCAACCAAGAAGAAAATACGCCTTCTGGAGAGTCCTGACCTCAACTCAACTGAGATGCTGTGGCCTCATGACCTCAAGAGAGCGATTCACACCAGATACCCCAAGAATATTTCTGAACAGTTTTGTGAAGAAGAATGATCCAAATTTCCTCCTGACTGTTGTGTAGGTCTGATCTTCAACTACAGGAAACTACAGGTTTGGTTGAGGTTTTTGCTGCCAAAAGAGGGTCAAACAGTTATTAAATCCAAAGTTTTACATGCCCCCCCCCCATCCTCACTATGAATGTTAACATGTTGTGTTCAATAAAACCATGCAGACATATCATTTTGTATGGTTTTAGTTTAAGCAGACTGTGAAGATGAAGATCAGAACACATTTAATGACCAATTTATGCAGAACTCCAAGTAATCCCAAAGAGTTCACATACTTTTTCCTTGCAACTGTATTATTTATCTACCTACCTATCTGGTCATCCAACAAATATCAGATTTTCTTTGACAACAAGAAGTCTCTCCTTCTGCAGTATCTACTTTTATGCACTGAAAAAATATGCTTTGGACTAACCTGTAAAACTGTCTCTAATTTGTTACATCAAAATATATTACTTTTTTTCAACTTATATGTATGATTTAGTTACAATTTAACATTTAGATTTAAAATCAATCAATATATTATTTAACCAAAGTGCCAAAAAGGAAAAAACTATTATTTTCTATTATAGCCATGTATAGTTTCACTTTTGAATAAACTAATGAAATCATTTTATAATTTTTCATTTTATAAAAATCCATAATCTCCTTTTCTGCCTAAATGCATTATTCATATACACACACACACACACACACATATATATATATATATATATATATATATACATATTTAGTCACACATATTTAATCTAAAATCTATGTTAAAATAGCTCAAAATGGTTAGATATTCTTATAAAGTAACAACTGAAGTCAAATAAACCTTTACCAGTTACTAACCAGGCTTTAACTGCTTAATTAACCACACCCAGCCCATATCACTGTGCAGTAACACAACTGTGAACTGTGCACCACTCAACAATACAGAAAAGAGTAACTTGCTCTTACAGCCTACAACACTTCATACAAGCATTCAGCCATTATATGAAACTCCCATCAGAAGCTAAGAGAAGATACCCTGAGGGGAACAACTTTACAATGATGGTGAGGGAAGTCACGCCCATTATGTGTAATAGTGGTGACAGGAACCAATGGGAAGAGTCAGAGACTGACTGTCAAAAAATACTCCAGGAGTGATCTGATGTGATATCATTACCTCTAAAAAGAAGTAAAAATATAATTTGAGTTGTTTTAATAGAGAATGGATGTGCTTTAAGGCAAACTGATAAAAACAGGTTTAAACCAGAAATCATCATTTTTTAACTATACCAACATAAAAATGCACTTTAAATCAGTGAGTGACATGGTCACTACACTTTTTTCAGTGTGGCTAATCGAGGCTTTACACTAGATGTCAGAACACTGCTGTGAGGATTTGATGGCATTCAGCCATGAAGACTGTCAACAAGGTCAGCTGATGTTGGATGATTCAATTTGAGTTACAAATGCTGACTCCAACTCATTCCCTTCTTCACAGCCCAATACTGATGAGTTTTTTTGATTAGCGTGGTTCTTGGCTCTGGGCATGGTGGCTGTAGGCTTGTGTCCAGCTCCTTTAGAGCATATCTTTCTACTGACAATTCCTCCTTGTTGAGATTATGAACACCTGTGTCAGCAATAGGGCCTCTTTCAAATAGCTGAACTGACTAAACGGAGAGATTCATTTCCAATGTGAGAACAGTATCTAGCTTAATGATTAATTGCTGGTCTGTGATGTGTGCTTCTTGGTTAGAGCAGTAGATGGCAGCATGGTATCTTCATCCACGTGCTGCTGTGTTCCACCATCAGCCTTCCACTCCTTCCCTCTCAGGCTTAATCGCAAAAACTATGATGTCATCTTTATTTCCAATGGGAAAGCCACAGTTTTCCAATCACAGATGAACATAGCAGGGATTTGACCTGAGGCCAACTATAGGTACAGTATAATGATGCAAAGCTGTTACATGTTACATGAAGTCACAGCTACAGAAAAGGATCATGTATATTAAATGTATTTCATAAATAAAATGACATTTTCAGTTGAGGTCTCCTTTTCTTCAGGGGTTCAACATAGTCCTGCGAGAGGGCTCAAAATTGAAATAAAAAAAACCTTAAAGTGACAGATCTTATAGCTTTGAGAAATGTATTATTATGAATGTCAGTGACAAATAACAGGATGGCATGCTTGATTTTATATCCTGCTAGGGGAATTATGTGCAGCTTTGTGTGACATCACTGAAATTGCAGCCATCATAAATAAGGCTGTGCCATTTCTTTTAGGCTTTTAAAGTGATTGATTTCGCTGACTGTTGCATTCATCAGTTCAGAGTAATACATTAAGCAGCACCCAGGTAAACATTCAGCAAGCAATAACTCTCCTGCTCAGCATTTATTAACAGCGAAATAAAAATGTAAGAACAGATTAAACCTAATCTGATTTACCCGGCGAACGCCGAGTCCCTCTCCATAAATGAAAGACAAGGGATCTGACGCGGGCACTCTCTCTTCTCTTTGCTCTGATCACCGTCCCTTTTCCCCTTTCCGCTGATGAAGAACAAAGGCACAAGTGGAACAGCATATGTGGTGAGAACTAGAAATTTCATTTTTTTTTTGTTTTTTTGGAGAGACTGAAATAGATAATCATGTTATCGCAGGGTTCCAGCTTCCATACTGTGCAACAAATCAGGAAAGTGCATGCAGGGCTGTAGATTTAAAATGAGTAGAGATTTAAGAACAGCTGTAGGATAGTAGTCAAAGAGATATGGTCATTAAATTCAAAAAGCAAACCAGGAATAGATGAGACAAGCTATGTTACAGGCTCCAAATCTGATACTGGATGAGCCCTTGCCCCTGCCCTTCCTTTAAGCTCTTTTCAGAAGTTTCTACTTACAACTTTTACACCTTTTATTTTTGTTTTGTTTTAAATACAATATATTTTATTACTGCAACAAAATAAACAGCAGAATATAAAGAATGGTGTTTTAACCAGCATATGAACTCTAAAAACTGATTTGTGTTTTAGTCAGGAGAAGTAATATTATCAAGTTAAGTGAACTTACCCACCAGTACAACTCAATCAAATGAGTTCAGAGAACTTCAACCTGAAAACTTAAAACAGCTTGCTGACCCACTGGGTGGAAACTTATAGTATACGACATGTGTCATTGTTTTTTCTACACTGTCGGTCCATCCAGATTTCCCATAAGGCTCCTGGGACCATATATTTGCATATTGGGTGAGGCCTCTCACTTACTTGCCATCTTTGTGTTGTCTGTTGCCCAAAGCTACCTATATAACCAGCGAGTTAATTAAACTGTTGTTGTGTAAATGAAACTTTAACGTTAAGTTGAATTAACTTAAAACTCTACATTGAAACATTGAAAAATATTTATTGGTTCAACTCAGACAAGTCATCATTTTGCTTTGACTTTGCAAATACATAAAATATTTTATATAAAAAAAAGTTAATTAAATTTAACTTGGTCAAGTTATCATTTTGATTTGACTCAGCTAAGTTGTAAATATATACAAGTTTACAAGTTGATTCAACTTAACTGAATCAAAGCTATATGATAACTTTATGCAGAGTTCAACTTGTTGACTAAACAGATTTTTTTTTCAAGTATTGTGGGTTTAAGGAATTTAGTTTATTTAAAAATCTCTTTCTCTACACATATATACATAACAGAACAGAAAAAAAGGGTAACTTGTTATTACAGCCTACAACACCATAGGCTTTTCAATCAACACGTCTATTACACAAATGCTTACCCAGGATTAGGTAACTTTGGGCAACAGAAAACACAAAAATGGTGAGTAAGGATGAGGCCACATCCAATATGCACATATATTATGCCAGGAGCCTATAGGAAAGCTATATGAACCAACACTGTAGAAAGAGCCTTGATACGTGTAGTATACTAAGAGTTGGTTGAAATCCCATTTTTTCATTGGCTCAACAAACATTTGTAAGTTTTCATGTTAAAGTTCTCTAAACTAATTTTATTGAGTTGTACTGACCGGTAAATTCAATCAACTTGATAATATTGGTTCTCCTGACTAAAACACAAAATCACTTTTTAGAGTGTGCCTGGTTTGAACAGGAAGAAGAGAAGTTGTGGGCTAGCTGTGTATCCTAAATGTGACCTTATTACAACACACAGGCCTCTCTATTATATTGAGAATGGAATGGCACTAAATTTCTCCTTTGTGCCCAGATGGCCTGTTTTCATTCTGTCACTCACTTGTTATGTATAGTAGATCCTACGAGGCATAGTTTTATAGTAGGGCATGCTTGTCTTAAAGGGTTTATAAAGTGTCTCAGGTTTCTGTCTAGTGCTTCACAGTGTCACCTAGTCTCTTAGAGAGTGGAAATCATTACCAGCATACTGATTTTTTTTAGACCTTAGCATGGCGAGAGAGATCGATCCTGTTTGACTTTGCCCTCTTCCATCTTGGAGTCTGATTGTGTTCTTGTGCTTGTGTGTATGTGTATGTTTCAAGGTATATTGTGTTTTTATTGTATTCAAATCTAAACTCTGCAGTCAGAAAAGAAATATCTCCATTTGTTCTGCCTCCTCGGTGTTGTCTGCTTTTTCAGCTCTTCATAGTAACTGGTAGTAAATAGGATGACACCTCTGCACTCTGTAGAGACGGGGCTTCAGAGATCTGTGTGTGTGTGTGTGTGTGTCTATGGGGATGAGATGATCCAATGTGAAAACTCAGTGTTGCTTGTGAAAAGCTAGAAACTAGATATTTCAGAATTAAAATACCTCCCTATATACTCATATTATTAGATTTTGTTTAGGATGCCCTGATCAGGTTATCTCTTTCCTTGATCCAATCCGAGTCTCTTAATGCTGAGTATTAGCCAATACTGTTATCGATCGACCTGGTAAAATCTATGTGCTTGTATGAATCAGTAGAAACATTGGTACAGTTTATATAATGAGACATTCTGATTTATTTAGTTGTACTAGTTAGTAGTAACTTATTAAATATAATCACTGTTTTGAACTGTGTTTATTAGCTTATAATCCAGTCTGACACTACTCCCTAAACATTAAACATCTCTAAAGCACTTCTAAAACACTGCAGTCAAGTCACTTTGTCAACTACTGATGTGAAATAACTATTTTATAGTGAGGTAAGATAGAAATATAAACAAAAATGTGCTTTGATTTGGGTACCTACAGTGTCTATACTAGCATTAGCATTAGCATTAGCCTCTACTCGGTTTTGTACATGCCATTCCGTTCTGGTTTTAAAAAACAAAGAAAGCCAAAAAGAGAATTTTCGCAAATGTTTTAATTTAGATATTTTAGATATTTGGTTTGTTTTCATGGTTTACTCTAAAACTGAACCTGAAAGCTTTTTATTGCCATTCTGAGAAATATCCTCAGTTTCATCGGCTGGGAAATAATTGTCTATTAATGGCATTTAGAGGCCAATCAATGGCAAGCTGAACACTGTGGTAAAAACGAAGACATGGACATGGATGCTCATTTAAATAAAATATACACGGATTGGTCTTCATTCGAAGCCACTGGATCGTATCAGGCCATCCCTAGTTATTTTACAAAAGAATATTCATTTCATATTTAATCATCTGAATAATTATTACAGGCACACATGCTCATATGTCATTTTCTTTATTTATTTTTTGGTGTCGCCTCAAATAGGTTGTATTTCCAGTCTTGAGAAGGGGTCTGGAGCTTTTATCCTCAATTTTTAGAGTGTTTCCTCATCACAGTTGCCTTTAGTCTGCTCAAACGGAGGTTGTACATCACATTTCTCTACTTTTAGCTATGACACATTGACTATTCAGTCTTTGGAATCTATTTTGTAGGATGGTGGTTATGTGTCTTTCAGGGGACTGAAATGTTCTCTGGAAGGCAGTTATCAAGACATTTTTGCTGTGTTGGGCAAAAAGGAAAAAGAGCAAGTTGGCTCAGGTCAGGGGTGTTGTTGCAAACTATGGAACAACAAAACAAGCTACCTGAGTGATAAGCCAGTAACATCTCCTCAGAACGGCCTATTCTACGCAATGTAAAGGTCTTTTTTTCCACCCACTTATTCTTCTGAAATGCCACATGTCATGGGACAGGACATAGTGTTATGTTTTATGGGAGCTAAAGAATGCTGCAGTGTCCTGCGGGATAGGCGTGGGCCCTGCTGCACTGAATGTGGAGGTGATTTCTTAGGAGGTGAGTCACTTGTCTGTTTGCACAAATAATTCTAGCCATACTCCATACTGCCAATCACTGTTTACAATGTTTACCACCTACTGCACTGTCCACTGTGGTTGATAATGCCTTCTATTGTGTAATCATAGTACACTGTACACAAATGCCACTATGGATTGCAAATACACTTCACATCTCTCTCACAAGATAACACCTCACTACTTGTACAGGCGTGGGTGTTCCCAAGCCATCGCCTGAGGTAGCACTTGAGGATCAATTTACACACTACTATCCCATGACTTTTGGCATGTCACTGTATCTTTAAAAGAGTAAAAGAGTCAAAGATTTTTTGAAACATAGAGACTGAATTTTCATAGATAACAGGAATACATTTTCGACCAAAATAACTTTGGTTCTTGAACTGGTTCCATTCAGGCCTTTAAGAACCTTGGGGCTTTTTAGTGAACCTGCCCACATTTGCACCAGTTAGTGGAATTTAAGAGATGTGTCACAAAATACACTGATGCTGTTTCACAGTGGCACTTAAATAAGAACCTTTTCTTTGGTTCAAGCTAATACAAACATATTGAAATGTGCCGGATGGTTCAAAAATTAGGAGCGAGACCCAGAACTGAGCCTGTTCTACAAAGAGAAAGATTAAAAAGGGACATAAGGTAAGAACCTGTTGGTGCTCATCTTCAAGCTGTTGGAGCTGCCAGAGTATATTTGGCCTGTCTCTGACTTTTTACATAATGTGAATCTGGCACTTATTGTTTTTTAAATTGTGTGATCAGTAAAAATGCTCTAAAAAGGGCTTGGAATTATATTTCACTTTTAACACTGACTTCTATTAAAAGATGTTTATTTTCCAGCAATAACATAATTTTTTAGCCGTCTTCAGTTTTGTTATTGGCATGACTATACGCACTGTAATTGTCATCTTTATATCTATTTGCCATACCGGCTAATGTGTTCTGTTTATTGTTTGCACGTATTGTCATTAGTATGACAAATGTACTGTGCTGTCATCTGCATAATATTTATGCACTTTATCTTGGCAAGTTTTTATGTTAATGGTTTTGTTTTATTTAACTATATATTCCTTCTGTGTATGCATTTTACATACATGTGAGGCTAGTTGCTATCTATCTATCTTCCTTCGAAATGGGCTAGAGGGTTCGAAAATTAGGATCGAGACCCAGAACTGAGCCTGTTCCACAAAAAGAAAGATTAAAAAGTGACATAAGGTAGGAACCTGTTGGTGCTCATCTTCAAGCTGTTGGAGCTGCCAGAGTAGAACTGTTCAATGAAGCTGAATAAAAATATGTAATTTAAACACTGCTATGGCACCATGTTGACAGATTCCATCTGTTTTGACAGAAGCATTAATATAGTTGATGTAAGAGAACTTTCCTACTTCTGTGTGTGTGTGTGTGTGTGTAAGTACATAAGTAAAATAGTTTGAATATGTATTTAAAAAAAATAATCGCTGTATAAGTTACCAATCAAAAGTCCTATATTTCTTGAATCTGGGAATGGAGGGTTTGAAGGTTGAGGAGTAAGGGCTTAATGCTATCTTTCTAAAATGAGTTGATGTCTGGCAATGATTTCTAAATGCAGCCAAGGAAGGAAACCTGGAAGTCCTAGTTATGTCACTGAATGTGAATATAAGTGTTAGTGTTCATTGTTAGAAATGAAAAAACAGCAGAGGACTTTTTACTGAAAGAAAGACATTTAAATATAATATATTTATGCCTGTCCATGCATGCATGCATGTGTGCGTGTTAATGACTGTCACGTCCTGGCTCTGTTTTCGTGTTTTATCTGCCCTCCTTTACCTTCCCCTGCCTGTGGCCCTGTGTGTTCCTCCAGTGTATTTATACCCCAGCGTTTTCTATTTCCATTGTCTGTTCTTGTACGTTTATCACCTGTTAAGGTTGTGAATGTTTTCCTATGTATTCCGTGTTTCTTTGTTTTGTTTTTTTTCAGAGTGCAATATCACAAGAGAAGGACAAAAAGTAAATGCATAAGTTTAATTTGTCCATCATTACATATATGCATATGTAAATGTAAAGAGAAATTAGAGCTTTGAACTTTTTAAATTGACATGTACTTAAATAAATATATTTGGCCTGTCTCTGGCCTGACTTTTTACATAATGTGAATGTGCACTTGTTCTTTAAATTGTGTGATCAGCAGAAATGCTCTAAAAGGGCTTGGAATTGCATCCATCCATCCATCCATCCATCCATCCATCCATCCATCCATCCATCCATCCATCCAACCAACCAACCAACCAACCAACCAACCAACCAACCAACCAACCAACCATCTTTATAACCAATTTGTGTTCATGTGTATGTTCTGGCTGTATGCTCAACATTTCAACAGTTTATATTACCCTGTTCAACTACGCATATAATCACAAATATGACATCCTGGAGTGTGAACAGAGCAGTGTTAACATTTATCTATTTTTCTTTGTGTATTCTTGCTCAGCTCTTTCCCCGTTTCCTCGAGGCGTGAGTTGTTTCAGAACAGGCTCATGTGGTCAACTGTTCCTACACTGCAGTTTCTCCCATCCTCAGGCACTTAACTTTTCAAGCGGATTAGAGAATGCTCTAACTGTTGCTCAGTCAAGCACAGCTTGCTTTCTCTGGGACTGAACAATAGACCCTGCTATATACTCCAGAGAACGCTCATGCCACCAAAGCCTGAAACAGATCATAACTGTTACAGAATACTGTTTTAATACTATTTTGGGCTTAATGCTCTTAAAAGTATATTGTATAGCACAGAACAGATACTGTGAAATTATATACAAACCCATTGTCAATCCTGTCAAACTTATTTTTATATTTTATTTTGCAACAGTGTAGTTATTTAAGTATTGGCTAAAGGCCATCAGAGTTACTTTTTAGAGTGAAAGCTCTTTCTACAGTGTTGGTTCATACAGCTTTTTTCATAGGCTCCTGGCACCATATATTTGCAAATTGGGTGTGGCCTCTCCCTTACTTACCATCTTTGTGTTGTCTGTTGCCCAAAGCTACCTTATCCTAGGTGTGCTTTACTGGAGTATATGTGGTAATTCCCTTTATCCTGTGTTACTAGTGCTCACAGTATCATGCTGTAAGTATTGGCCATTCTTTTAAAAATGCTTAACACACTGAGTATGTATGTATATATATATATATATAATAAACTAAATTTCTTAAGCTCTCAATGAGTTTATTAATACTTAAAGTTATCATCTAGCTTTGACTCAGGTAAATTAAATAAACTTAAAACGTGATATATTTACAACTTAACTAAGTTAAAGCAAAATGATGATAGTTAAGTTGAGCCAATAAATATATATATATATATATATATTTTTTTTCAGTGTGTTTGTTCAGAACTCATAGTTAAAGTGACAGTTTTGTCTGTTGAGCACTGGTGATGATATTGTACGTTACAACACATTACGTTACATTACATTACATTTGGCAGATGCTTTTGTCCAAACCGACTTACAACAGTGATGTACTTTACATGGTTCTGCTACGAAATTTAAACAGCAGCACAAAAGTGAGCAGGCAAGCAAGCTGCAGAAACAGAACAGCTGCCAGAGTCTGTATGCTAAATTAACCTTAATTTTCATGAGTAGAGCAAGGAAATGGAGACTGATTACTTAGTTAAGCCCGATACTTTACCGAAACAGACTGTACAGCCTGTGTACAGAAACAACAGTGACTTCAGTCTGTTTCAGCTGGCAATCAAATCGTGGACCATCTACTCAGAGCTGTCAAGTCTATGGATTCAGACTATAAAGGGGAAAGATTTGCAGTTGCTTAGATATCAGTGTAATGTGATTTTTTTACAGCAGGTTTGGTTGCTCTCCCTTCTATTTAAACTGAGCATTTGCTAGATTTGCTACATTTTTTTCCTTTTTTTCTTCTTGTGATCCTGAAATAATGTCCTCATTTGAAGATGATTTTTCAAACAATACAGTATACAACCCTAATTGTGAGTATGTTGAGAAGCTCCATCCTATTTTTATGTTCGTCATGGAATATGTACATGAATCAGGTTGTAAGGTTTTAATATGAAATTAATGATTTGTTTGTTTAAAATAAAGAAGCCTGTCCCATCCAGCATTGGGCACAAGGCAGTACACACCCTGGGTAGGCCACCAATCCATCGCCGACAGCAGTGATTCATTTCGGTTAAATATGGTTACCTTTAGGGTGTGTCTTATGTCTGTGTAGTGCAATATTATGTGTAAAACACCTTTCCTATTGGCTCCTATGTCCATTTATTTGCATACTGGGTGTCAATATTCATGTCTGGGTGCTTAGTTTTACTCTTCAGTTAAACAGGGTTTACTGAGCAATTATGCAGGGGTTTTCACCTGATGTTGGTCACGTTATTTGAATATTGGGCGTGTCCTTTCACCTTTCACTCACCATCAGTGTGTAATCATTCCCCACAGACTGCATTCTTCTGGGATTCAGATTCATGTTATATAACAACTGCTTTGCTTTGGTCTTGAAGGCTTTAAGAGCAAGTTACTGTGTTTTGTGTTGCTGAGTGTGACACTGTGCTGTCTGGGTCTAGCTCTTCATGTCTGCATTACTGTGATCTTTATATGACTGATAATAAGATGGATAAGTAATAGTCATCTCTCAGTTGATAACTTACGTAAACAAAAATGTAGTGTTTGGCTCATTATGCGAGTTTGACTTATGTAAATAGTTTTTTTGTAAACTTAACATAAAAATCTCTGTTGATGGTGTCAAGCTCATGCTATTTAAAAATGCTTTCTACTATAACTTAAAAACTAATTTACCATACTTAAAATACATTTTTTGATCAATGTAATTCTACAAAAAGGTGACACAACTCAGAAAGTCTATTGCAAACCGTTGCGTTGATTTTTATTTTTTATTGACCCAAGGCTTTATTTTTTAGAGTGTATATCTTTATACCTTTACTAATTTATAGAGACCCCTTTATGATATATTTGGCAAGCTTGTCAAACTGTTTATGTAACTGTTACATCTGACAAAATGTTGTTGGATATTGTCTGAATTTAGTCAGTATGTCTTGATTTGGAGCATCTCCCTTGTGTAATTAGAGTTGCTGATTAATAATCTATCATTCTGTCAAAGCTTACTCTGCCCTATAGCAGACTTGAGAATTGTCAAGAGAGGTTCCATCATCCAAATATCACATCGCTGGTTGCTCTAATGCGCAACTGAAGGCTATTAAAATCTCATCTCAGTAAAGTGACATTTGTTTTTCTTTTCCCTGAGAACACAGATTTACTGGAGTGGTGTTATTAACACGGTGCGTGTGGAGCCCTTTATCTGTTCAATCTTGATTCTCTTTTTGCACTGTATACGTATGTATACGCTCATGCTTAAATATGTGCATGTGTGTGTGTCTATATGTCAGCTGGTGTCTTGGGAACAGAGTGTGTGTACAGTGTACAGTGTTTGTTTTATTTATTTAAAGTAGATTTTGTGACGTGTGATTTTTAGAAGACCTTCTATAAGCCATGTAGGCCTGAACCTATTTCATGTATTATTTCTCATTTCTCAATCTAGTTTTAGGGATAAATCCAGCCTTTGGATAAAAAGGAGGCATTTTTTTATTGTTAAAATTGATTAAAATTGTTATTCATCACATACAAAATAATTCAGTTAAAGATACTACAAATGTACTTGTCAAATATCAAAAGAATAAAATTGACAATAACCTACAAACAAGTGGCCAAAATTCAATACTACTAACCCAGCAGTGACATGCTATTGTAGCATACTAGTTTTCTCCCATGATGCTTTGCATTGGAAGAAACTATCTACCAATATGCTGTCAACTATGGAGAGATGCAACCTTCAATAGCCCCAGCTTCTGCTGCTAAATTTATTGTCAGTGAAAAACAGGGAACTTCGGGTCTAGGTGAATCGTGGTGTTTTTAATCTTCCAATATTGAAAAAAATATATCCTGGCAATCAGCTTCAAAATGTTTCTTTCATCCAAATGATGAAATTAATGTTTGTTTAGTCATATCTTTACAAATAAACTTTATAGAATTTAAATTCCAACCACAGTTTTCTAGTACATCTTTCTGAAAAAAAAAAAAAACAGTCCAATGACACTGACGCACTTAGGGACATGCTGTTATAGCATAGGAGTCCTCTCCCATGATACTTTGCGTTGCCTGTAATTTGGATTTAGTTAGTTAAAAAAAAAGACTTGTAGAGTTATATGTTTAAAGCAGCTGTTTTATTTTAGTCTAACAAAAGTGTTACTAAACACTTTGGTTTGTTGTTTTTCATTATTATTATTATTATTATTATTATTATTATTATTATTATTATTATTATTATTATTATTATTATTATTTATTTTTATTTTTTTTACTACCTACCATCCTGGTGTCAACTATGAAGAGATGGTGTCTTAATCAGCCCCTGTCTCCCATTACCATGTGGTGTTAATGAGAAACCGGGAAATTTGGGGCATTGGTGGAGCTCCTTGTCTTGCAATGTCAAAACTCAAACCGCAAGAGAAACTCTTCTATTAAATATAAAATGTTTTTCATCTTTTTCAGACTAAATGTATTATTTAGTTATATATTTTCTATAGTAACAAGCAAAAAAAGTATAAAATGATTTACTATTCTAATATTGAATAACAATTGAAGCTTAATTGACACTAAACACTATATCACTCAAAAACAAAGAAACAGCAACTTGCTCTAACAGCCTACAACACTGGATACATGCATTTAGGCATTATATAAAACTTCCCTTTAGAAGCTAAGAGAAGATGGCCTGAGGGGAACAACTTCACAATGATGGTGAGAGAGGTCACGCCTTTTACGTGTAACAGTTGTGATGGGAACCAATGGGAAAAGTGTGAGACTGACTGACAGGAAAACTCCAGGAGGAGTGATCTGATGTGATGTCTTAACCTCTAAAATGAAGTAAAAAGTTTTGTTTGAGTTAAATTATTTATTTTAGTTGTTTTAAAAGGGAATGGATTTGCTTTCAGAAACCAACATAAAAATGCTCTTTAAATCAATAACATGGTTGTTACACTTTTTTCAGTGAACATTTAAATGGAGATATTTAAGTTAAACCAACTTATAATAACTGAGTTTAGTCTGTTGCCAATGGCAGCTTCTTTTCCATTGGCTTCTGGCACAATCTATTTGCATACTAGGTGCGTCTCCCCTTTTCGGACACTTACCATCAGTGTGTAGTAATTCTCCCCGGGCTGCCCCACACCACATTTTGAGTGCCATATAGTATCATAAAATACAAAAAATAACTCCTAAAAAAATGTATTCAGTTGAGGCAATAAATTATCTCTAATGATTTGAGTTTACAATGTGTGATAATCTGAATATCTTATCGATAAGTCTTGCAGATTCTTTAGACCTGGTCTTTGGTGGGCATGAATGTGGCTTAGGGCGCGCGTCCACTGGCACTTAAGCACCGACGCACCCTATTCATTTCAATGGAGAGAGCCGCCGCATGCCGCGATGCATGCTGGGTTGCGTTGCGTTGAGAGCAGCCCCGCCCTCCGGCAGGAAAGTTGATCAGATCTCAACTTTATTCAAATGAATCCGGAAGCCGCGCTGCGTCCGGCCAATCAGAGCAGAGTAGGCTACGTCACGTAGAGCGTCACACACAGAAAAGGCGCAATTCAAAATGTAGGAGAAGCTGATAACAGCAGTCTCTGGCTTCCCTGAGCTTTATGACCCCTCACTTGTTATTTACAAGGACCTTAATAGGCGGAATTTTGCATGGCGGAGGGTTGCAGAGTGTGTGGGGGTCTCGGGTGAGTGTGAATGAGTACCTTATTGGTATGTTTTTGTAGTAGTTTGTTGTAGTAGTTTGTTTTGCAGTTGGATTGGTCTAAATATTTAACCAGGTTAACTAGCTAGTTAGACAGCTTGGTTAACTGGTACACATGATAAAAACTGTGCTTAAAAAAAAGTAACTTAGGAAATATCTCTGTAAAAAAATCTACATATATTTAAAGATTATTTAAATATGTTGAATTAATTTTTTCCCATAATTGCTGTGCTCTGGTGCATTAACAAAAAGTATTTTGAAGCACTAATGCCTATGATCGGATATACTCAAAGTATAGATTATATGTACATTTAAATTATGTTATGTTAGTAACACATTTAGTTACTATAGTATTTATTAATAAATTAGAATATGTTCAGTACATTAGCAAAAACAGAAATATAACATCGGTTTTTGCAAATTATAATAATTTGTAACGTTTATTTTATTTAGTAATTA